>NC_091585.1:26035177-26042677 GCF_042767895.1 Penaeus vannamei
GAACAGTTCTCTTTGCTGACGTTCTCATCCACCCCAATAGTGCCAAGATTCCCCTTGACGCCGCACAGGTAGGCTGTGGCACTGGCGGCACTGTCTGCTACCTGGCTGTCTGTCGTGTACGTCTGAAAAATCACAGAAAAAAAGGGAGGGTGAGGTGTCTGTGTCGTTCTGTGAGGGAAGGGAAAGGGAAGTAAGGAATAATGAAGAGAAAATGAATGTAAAGAAAGGGAAGGGGAAGTAAGGAATAATGAAGAGAAAATAAATGTGCTAGACACGGGAGAGGAAAAAAATCTGATAAAACGTAGATAAAAAGGGAGGGTGAGGAGGAAAGGGAAAGGGAAGTAAATAATAATGAAGAGAAAATAAATGTGTTAAACAAGGGAGAGGGAAAAAGAAATCTGATAAAACATAGAAAAGAGGGAAGGGAATTTTAGGAGGAAGGAAAGGAAAGTAAGGAATAATGACGATAAAATAAATATGTTAGACAAAGGAAAGGAAAAACAAAAAAAAAAAAAATCTGAAAAATCATAGAAAAAAGGGAGGATGAGGAATTTGTGTCATTCGGTGAAGGAAGGGAAAGGGGGAAGGAAGTAATAATAATGAAGAGAAGATAAATGTGTTAAATAAGGGGTAGTAAGAAATCTGATAAAACATAGAAAAAGAGGGAGGGTGAGGAGGGAAAGGAAAGGGAAGTAAGGAATAATGAAGAGAAAATATATGTGCTAGACACCGGAGAGGGAAAAAATGAAAAAAATCATAAAAAAAAGGGGAGGGTGAGGTATTTGTGTCGTTCTGCGAAGGAAAGGAAAGGGAAGTAAGGAATAATAACGATAAAATAAATGTGATAGACGAGGGAGAGGGAAAAAATAAGAAAAATCACAGAAAAAGGGAGGGTGAGGTATTTGTGTCGGTCTGTGAGGGAAGGGAAAGGAAAGTAAGGGATAATGAAGAGAAAATAAATGTAAAGAAAGGGAAAGGAAAGTAAATAATTATGACAAGAAAATAAATGTGTTAAACAAGGGGAAGGAAGAAATCCGATAAAACATAGAAAAAGGGGAGGGTGAGGTATTTGTGTCGTTCTGTGATGGAGAGGAAAGGGAAGTAAGGAATAATAACGATAAAATAAATGTGATAGACGAGGGAGAGGAAAAAACATCTGATAAAACATAGAAAAAGAGGGAGGGTGAGGAGGGAAAGGAAAGGGAAGTAAGGAATAATGACAATAAAATAAATGTGTTAAATAAGGGGTAGGAAGAAATCTGATAAAACATAGAAAAAGAGGGAGGGTGAGGAGGGAAGGGAAAGGGAAGTAAGGAATAATGAAGAGAAAATAAATGTTCTAGACAAGGAAGAGGAAATAAATCTAAAAAATCACAGAAAAAAGGGAGGGTGAGGTATTTGTGTCGTTCTGCGAAGGAAAGGAAAGGGAAGTAAGGAATAATAACGATAAAATAAATGTGATAGACGAGGGAGAGGAAAAAAATCTGAAAAAGTCATAGAAAAAGGGGAGGGTGAGGTGTTTGTGTCGTTCTGAGAGGAAAGGTAAGGGGAAGTAAGGGATAATGAAGAGAAAATAAATGTGCTAGACGAAGGGAACGAAGAGAAATAAAAAAAATCATAGAATAAGGGGAGGGTGAGGAGGGAAAGGAAAGGTAAGTAAGGAATAATGACAAGAAAATAAATATTCTAGACAAGGGAAAGGAAAAAAAATCTGATAAAACATAGATAAAAAGGGAGGGTGAGGAGGGAAGGGAAAGGAAAGTAAATAATAATGAAGAGAAAATAAATGTGCTAGACACGGGATAGGAAAAGAAATCTGATAAAACAGAAAAAGAGGGAGGGTGAGGAGGGAAGGGAAAGAAAAGTAAATAATAATGAAGAGAAAATAAATGTGCTAGACACGGGAGAGGAAAAAAATCTGAAAAATCATAGAAAAAGAGGGAGGGTGAGGAGGGAAGGGAAAGGGAAGTAAGGAATAATAACGATAAAATAAATGTGATAGACGAGGGAGAGGGAAAAAATAAGAAAAATCACAGAAAAAGGGAGGGTGAGGTGTTTGTGTCGTTCTGTGAGGGAAGAGAAAGGGGAAGTAAGGAATAATGAAGAGAAAATAAATGTGTTAAATAAGGGGAAGGAAGAAATCCGATAAAACATAGAAAAAGGGGAGGGTGAGGAGGGAAGGGAAAGGAAAGTAAGAAATAATGACAAGAAAATAAATGTGCTAAACAAGGGAAAGGAAAAACATCTGATAAAACATAGATAAAAAGGGAGGATGACGAATTTGTGTCATTCGGTGAAGGAAAGGGAAAGGAAAGTAAATAATAATGAAGAGAAAATAAATGTGTTAAATAAGGGGAAGGAAGAAATCTGATAAAACAGAAAAAGAGGGAGGGTGAGGAGGGAAGGGAAAGAAAAGTAAATAATAATGAAGAGAAAATAAATACGTCAGACAAAGGAAAGGAAAAATCTGATAAAATCATAGAAAAAAGGGAGGATGAGGAATCTGTGTCGTTCTGTGAAGGAAAGGGAAAGGAAAGTAAATAATAATGAAGAGAAAATAAATATGATAAACAAGGAAAAGGAAAAAAAAACAGAAAAATCATAGAAAAAAAAGGTATTTGTGTCGTTCTGTGAAGGAAAGGGAAAGGAAAGTAAATAATAATGAAGAGAAAATAAATGTTAGACAAGTGAAAGAAAAAGGAGAGTTTAAATGGGATTAGAAAGGAATGTTGTATGTTGTTGAATAAATTATGTATGTTGTTGGATATATGATATAAATGTATATAATGCATAAAAATGGGTTTGGAAAGGAAATGATTTATATTGTTGAATAAATGATGTATGTTGTTGAATATGATATAAATTAGTATAAAATTAATATAATGTATGAAAATGGATTTGGAAAGAAATGATGTGTTGTTGAATATAAAATATAAATTAGTATGAGGTATAAAAAAGGAATGGAAAGGAATGTTGCATGTTGGTTGATATATGATATATGAAAAGAGGAAAAAGGGAAAAGAGAAAGGTAGAGAAGGAGGAGAAGACGAATAAGAGGAAGAAGAAAAGAAGAAGAAGAAGAAGGAGAAGCCAGTAAAGATAAAGAGGAAAGAGAAAAAGAAGAAGACGAAGAAAAATAAGACAAAGAAGAAAAAGGAGAAGAAGAAGTCGAAGATGACGAAGAAAAAAGCAAAGAAGAAGAAAAAAAGAAGAAGAGGACAATACGAACACAAAGAAGAAAAAGGAGAAGAAGAAGAAGACGAAGGAGACGACGATGAAAAAGAAGAAAACAAAGAAAAAAAGGAGGATGAAGAAAAAGACAAAAAAAAAAAAATAGAAACTACCAGAAAAAAGAAAAAAAAAACAAACAAACAAACAAACAAAAACAATCCGTCCCTTCACCCCCACCCCCCACCCCCAGGAATCTTCCTCTTTTTCTCAACTCCAAAAAACAAAAACAAACAAAACAATCCCCCCCTCCTACCCTCCCCCCCCAGGAATCTTCCTCTTTTTCTCAACACCGACAAAGGCACCGGAGAAGGAGGTGCCATCACCCACGGCAGAGTTTTTTCGGGTCAATGTCGCACGAGCAGGCATCCGATCCGCCATTTTTTTCGTCGGTCACAAACGCGCTGAGGAGGACGGTGGCCGAGGCGCTGTGAAGGGGGGGGGGGGAGGGGAGGATAGGGGGAGGATAGGGGGTAGGGGGAAGGGGGAAGGATGAAGGAGGGATAGGGGGGATAGGGGATAAGGGGGAAAGGGGAAGTGAGGAAGGAGGGATGGGGGGAGGGGATAGGGGAAGGGGAGGGATAAGGAGGGGGAGGGGGATAGGGGGAGAGGATGAAGGGGGATAAGGGGGGGATAGGGGGATGGGGGGGAAGAGGGCTAAGGGGAAGGGGGAGGATGAAGGGGGTAGGTGGAAGGGGAAGGGGAGGGATAAGGAGGGGTTCGGGTGGGGGAAGGGGCGGATAGGGAAGGGAGATGGGGGAGAGGAGATAGAGGGGACAGGAAGGAAAGAGGGGGAAAGGGGAACGGAGGATAGGGGAAGGGTGAAGGGTGAAGGGTGAAGGGGGGATAGGAGGGAAAGGAGAAAGGAGGAATGGGGAAGGGACGAAGAGGTAGGGGGAGAGGGAGGGAGGGGAGGGGAGGAAATCCTAGGCCACCCGCAGGAATCGTGAGAGAGGGGCGATAGGCCTAGGGCGGCTTTAGGGAGGTGCTGAGGAATGCCCTTCTGGCTTAACACTTTCATGAACCGGACTAACGTAAGCGCCATGTTTGAAATTCGCTTTAGATACATGGTCCCTCGAAATTCGTTAATCTTTGCTGTGGTTGGTCGTTATAACGTATGGGTGCCCCGCGTGCGTATATAAATAAACATCTATCAATCTATAGGAATATATATATATATATATATATATATATATATATATATATATTTATATATAAATATATATATATATATATATATTTATATATATATATATATATATATATATATATATATATATATATATATATATATATATATATATATATATATATATATATATATATACATATATATATATGTGTGTGTGTGTGTGTGTGTGTGTGTGTGTGTGTGTGTGTGTGTAGAGAGAGAGAGACGAGAGCGAGAGAGAGAGAGAGAGAGAGAGAGAGAGAGAGAGAGAGATGAGAGAGAGAGAGAGAGAGAGAGAGAGAGAGATGAGAGAGAGAGAGAGAGAGGGAGAGAGAGAGAGAGAAGAGAGAGAGAAAGAGAGTGAGAGAGAGAGAGAGAGAGAGAGAGAGAGAGAGAGAGAGAGAGAGAGAGAGAGAGAGAGAGAGAGAGAGAGAGAGAGAAAGGAGAGAGAGAGAGAGAGAGAGAGAGAGAGAGAGAGAGAGAGAGAGAGAGAGAGAGAGAGAGAGAGAGAGAGAGTGAGAGAGATGCTTTAAAAATAAAATAATCGGTATTAAAAAATTATAATACCAAAGGTACTCTCAAATATCTTTCTTAGAAATACATCTCCCGCCATTAACTTAATCAAGTTCCGATTAAAATATACTTGTTGAGACATTAATTTTTTTATATATATGTTAATACCCACGGCACGGTCAGATTTCACTGATATGTCTCTTTAAAGGTCAAGATGGATTTAAACTGAGAATAAAATCTTGGAATTCCATTTGCATAAGCAGTGAAACTCATTCTGTACGGGTTGCGCAATCGACATTTGTCCTTTAGTACGAGTTACGTAATCGAGATTTGTCACAGGAAGATTAATTTGATCTGCCATATACTCTGCGACACGAAGGTTATATTAATGTCACTTAGGAAAAAAAGAAAAGGTAAAAAACATCAACAGGAAAGTAAATAGTGGACTGTTAAGGTCGACGTTTAACCTTATATAGGTTCGTGACGCTTAAAACCCCGCCAACATCCGGGTCTTGATGAGGCCGAAGAACCACACAGAGAGATGGCGAATATAAATTCTAATTCCATTTTTAGCATTAGCAATTATCATTCAAATCAAATGAGGAATGTATTGTTACGTAATAAAATAGCATTCTTAAGATTAACAATGCATGGACATAATCAGAATCTAGAAAATGGAAATAAAAGCGAATAAGCTACAATACATTTTTAAAAGAATCAGTACGATCCTTTTTTTGAGAGAGAGACACCGAAGACAAACTAAACTTGAAAACTTCATAAAATAGAAATAAACTACATTTATCCGAAAGATCTTACCATAAAACGCTAACTACAAAATAAAACATCACCAAACGCAACTATAAACACGTAATCAAGTGGCGCCAGAATTCAAAATAATTAACCTTTTATCTCGAGAAAAAATTAAAATAAAAACAATAATAAAATTCTTGCAACAACACAAGAAAATAATTGCGAATTATTGTGCAACTAGGAATTTACTTGACGGAATCTGCCTCTAAATTGAAAAACGTGTTTATGTTTATTGATGGCAAACGGAATAGTTTTATGGACGGTTAAAAGACAGAAAACAAGTCATATATATTTTTTCTCTTACATGGCGGCGTGTAAAACCTATCCGTTTGTGTATTTGATAATAAATATAGATAATAAATAGATTCGTAATTGTGAACGGGAGAATGGGCGTGTAAAACCTATCCGTTTGTGTATTTGTTAATAAATATAGACAATAAATAGATCGTATTTGAATGGAAGAATGGGCGTGTAAAACCTATCTGTTTGTGTATTTATTAATAAATATAGACGATAAATAGAATCGTATTTGAACGGGAGAATGGAAGGAGTGAAGCCACGAAGCCGGAACGGAGGCAGCAGGTGCAACAATAAAGCAAAAACAGTCATAAAACAACAAAAGAAAATATGACCATTGCAATTGCTGTGTCCCCTTCCCCTGGTCTCCCCTCCTTCCCCCCTCCTTTCTCTTCCTCGCTTCCCCTCCTCTCTCTACTCTTCTCCTTCCCTTTTCCCTCCTTTCCTCCTCTCTCTCTCCCTCCTTCCTTCCCCTTTCCCTCCTCTGTTCTCTCTCTCTCCTTCTTTCCCTTTTCCCTCCTCTCCTTCCTTTCATGGTCTCTTTCCTGTCCTCTCCACCCTTTCATCTCCCTTTCAGCTCCTCTTCCTCTCCTCTCTTTTCTTGCATTCTCTTCCTTCCTTTCCCCTTCTCTCTCCTTTCCTATTCCTCTTCTTCTCCCTTCCATTTCTTGATCTCCTCCTTCCTATCCTCTCAGCCCTCTCGTCTCCTTTTTCTGCTCCTCTTCTTCTCTCTCTATCCCCTTTTCTTCTTCTTCTTTCCTCCTCCCCTCTACTCTCTATCTTCCCTTGCTCTCCACCTCTTCTCCTCCTTCTGTTTCCTCCTCATTCTCTCTCCCTCTTCTTCTCCTCCTCTCTTCCTCTTCCACTTCTCCTCCTTTCCTCTCTCCCTCCGCTTTTCTCCTCCCATCTCTTCCTCTTCTTCTCCTACTTTCCTCCTCCCTCTTCTCCCCTTCCTCTCCTCCTCCCTCTTCTTCTCCGTCTCCTCTCTCTCCCTCTCCATCTTCTTCTCCC
Source organism: Penaeus vannamei (assembly GCF_042767895.1). Lineage (NCBI taxonomy): Eukaryota > Metazoa > Arthropoda > Malacostraca > Decapoda > Penaeidae > Penaeus > Penaeus vannamei. The sequence goes on from NC_091585.1 coordinate 26,042,208, forward strand.
TCTTCTTCTCCGTCTCCTCTCTCTCCCTTTCTCCCCCTCCCCCTCCTCCCCCCCTTTATTCGAATCCTCCAAATGCCGGTCAGGGTTTTTGACATGACTTCATGGTCGGTCAACGTGTGCGTGCGTGCTTGTGTGTACGTGCGTGTACGTGTGTGTACGTGAGGGAGAGGGGGAGGAAGGGAGGGAAGGTGGGGGGGTAGGGGGTAGGAGAGTAGGTGGGCGGGAGAGAGAGAGAGGGAAATAGGAAAAAAGAGCGAGAGGGTGAGAGAGAGAGAGGAAGAGAGGGAGGGAGGAAGAGAGGAAGAGAGGGAGGGAGGGAGGGAGGGAGGAGGGTAGGGGAGGGAGGAGAGGAGGGAGGAGGGAGGGAGGAGGAGGGAGGGAGGAGAGGGAGGAAGGGGAGAAGGGAGGGAGGGAGGAGAGGAAGAGGGAGGGAGAGGGAGGAGGGAGGAGGGAGAGGAGGGAGGAGGAGG
>NC_091585.1:26100554-26103054 GCF_042767895.1 Penaeus vannamei
GAAAGATGGATAAGTAACCCAACTAAAAAGGAAGTTGCCCCATTAATAACCATTATAAATGTTTCTCACACACTTTGTGACTGGGATGAAAATCAACTAATGTAAAGACAATCTGACAGGTACTTAACAAGGAATAAGAAACAACCAACTGCCACAGCAAAGAACCACAGCATCATAAAAAAATTCATCACAAAAAGAGAGAAATATTTATGTAGTTTCAAGTCCGTGAAACCGTCTGTAGCGAGATGAATTCTAAATGAATTCTTCCATAATTTACCTATGGATAATACGATTACCGAAGACCTGCTATTGAATGATCGGCAATCTTTGGTTTGAAACAATCCAATCTGTTCTTGTTAGAAGCTTGTTTCTAATAACATCCTAATACCAAGTTGTTAGTGTCCATGAAAACAAAGAAATTTAATACGACATCATTTTGTATCAAATATCAATACATCACTACTCTCTTTTTATTATAGTTGGTATGGAAGAAAAAAATAACAATAACAAAGAAAATCATAAACAAGGCTATTGGTTGAGTACATTAGTCTTGATAGTTAATTCCATAAAAAACTGTAGCTCCTGTTATGAATGTGCATGATGAACCCCATAAAAATGAGGTGGAATGGTGGAATCCAGATAAAAGAAGTAAAGAATTAAAGAAAGTTATATGACATCACTGCTATATACTTGAGTGTGTGTGTGTGTGTGTGTGTGTGTGTGTGTGTGTGTGTGTGTGTGTGTGTGTGTGTGTGTGTGTGTGTGTGTGTTTGTTTGTTTGTGTGTGTGTGTGCGCGCGTGCATGTGTGTGTGCGCGCGTGCATGTGTGTGTGTGTGCGTGCATGTGTGTGTGCGTGCGTGCATGTGTGTGTGCGTGCGTGCATGTGTGTGTGCGTGCGTGCATGTGTGTGTGCGTGCGTGCATGTGTGTGTGCGTGCGTGCATGTGTGTGTGCGTGCGTGCATGTGTGTGTGCATGCGTGCATGTGTGTGTGAGTGTGCATGTGTGCGCATGTGCTTATGCATGTGTGTTACTAAATCATACAAAAATATATATATTCCCATCAAAGCAATACAGATTAATAAAATAGTAGCTTTTATTACTGATATACAATAAGTTGGAAATAAGCATCTTTGATTCATACATACTTTGTCTTGAGATGTGAAACTTTTCTCATATGCTCACACATTATCTGGCTTATAAGCCTCTTTCCTGGTCAATTTATTGCCTGTATATTGTTGTTTAGAGTCATTTGTTCAAGTGAAAAGGAATGTAAACCCCCAACAAATGCATTCTATACTCATACTCCTTTCTTTTTCTCACACATGCACCTGCAGTTATACCGGCTATTGTAATTCTGTGTCCTTATTCTGCCTCAACTCTTTCAATATCTTGCAATACATCAATATTAATTTTTTCACTCCCCATTTTTCTTTCTCAGTGTTAACCTGATCCTGTTTTTTTTTTATCATAGCAAAACCACATACCAGTTTGCATATCCTGCCAGTTTTAAGAGGTTTTCTGGCTACAGAGATACTGCGAAATGATGATGACCATTATTAACATTTGTAACTTTCTCTCCTACAGCTAATGTATTCAATACGTGTATAAGAATGAGACTGAAATAGCAAACAGCCATGGTGGACTTCATCCATCAAATGTAATGAAGAGTCTACTACTATCTTTCAATTAGGTGTTTCGAATAGCTCATATTTTTCCCTTTGAGGAAGCCAGGCAGAGAGCTCTAACAAATAAACACAAATATGAAAAATATTCCTGAACACTATTCAGAGTACTGTAACCTGATAACCATTATAGTCCAGACCCAAGTAGAATAAGGAAGTCCAAAATCTGTTAACGGGTTCAAGCTTACTAAAGTTTGCATATATGTGTATTAGTATGTATATGCTTGAGAATGAATGTCTTTGAAAAACTGAAACCTTATGATATATCTAATAGATTTGCCACAGTAAAATAGCAGATATATCTAAGAATGGGAAAAGCACTGGCAATTTTATCTAATATAACTGACCAATCATGTAATATACATGGATTAGGAATCTTGTAATATATGTAATGAAAAATAATCAGGTCTAAGGCATAAAAAGATAGGTTTATTTCTCTCAAGAGATTCTAAATCTTTCACCTTTTGTTTGTATTGCCAATATATGCCATCAATATATCTCAAGCGCCCATATTCCCTTTGCAGATATGGTAACATCTCTACTTGCGTGTAAAAATGCAGAGCTCATTTAAGGGATTATGAAGTTGAAATTTAACGCTTTCTAAAACCCAGTTACACCTTCTGATTTGTGAAAATTCACTAGACATAAATTCAGGTATTGTGAGTTATGAGAATAAACCAGCCGATTAGATGTTCTGACTGAATCTGCTACCAGCAAAAAATTATTAAACATCATCCTGCATTTAAGATAAAAAGTGTAATAAAGTCTTCCCCTTAACCCTACATACTTATAATAAAGTCTGTGTTATTTATTAGT
>NC_091585.1:26108054-26110554 GCF_042767895.1 Penaeus vannamei
ATATATATATATATATATATATGTATGTCTACATATATATATATATATATATATATATATATATATATATATATATATATATATATATATATATATATATATACATTGTCACTTAATACCTTGAGAAAGCTGTACATACTTTTTTTTCTGAAATATCTCTATATACAGAACTGTTCCAAACCTAAAATTAACTAAATATTGTGTTGTTTACCATATGTAAATATAAATAAATGGATAAAAAATACATATATATTTCTCTAAACATCTTATAAACACTTATACAAACCAGACGTGTATGCAAAAATATATTTCATTTTGTACATTGTTAAATCAATATGTTGAAATGCCATGGAATATACTGTATATGAATCCCTGTGATTAAAATATTCCTTACTGCATTTTTCATTTTTCCCTTGTTTCTACCCTTACCTATGTATGTCAGCTAGTATCCTGCAGGTAATATATACTAATTCTACCCTAAAGATCTGTCACAACACAGTCATATGAAGCTTACAAGTAGTTCTCAATGAAACCTCAAACCTATTCTCCAATTTTCAGCACTGAATTATCATTTTATATTAGGAAAGCTAATTCTGTTCATGTGATAGTTTTCTACCAGGTGCTGTTATCAATGGAACTTCTATTATCCCTGAAAATATGCTAAATGAGTTCCTAATATAGTGAATGAGCAACTACCTTGCAAAAAGGGTTACAATGATAATAGCTTTCTTGTGGTAATTGCCACTGTCATCGCCTGTATCATATTACTGGACCTTGTCTAAAATAGAGGAAAAAAAGAATAGTTTGATGGTCAAGACCATTAACTTTGTCTGGCATTTCACTCCAGTTCGATAAGCTCTTATGCTGAAGTTTTACCTACCAGAGATCCTTATCCAGCTTGCTCATGTCCTGCCTGTACGACTCCTCCTCACGCTGTATCCTCACTCTCTCTGCATCCGCTGAGCCCTGCAGTAAACCCTCCTCCGTGGACTGAAGCAGTGTCCTGAGGAGTAACGACTGTAATTACCTTCTTTTTAGAAAAAATTTATTGCATCTTCACCAGAGTGAGAGGTTCCTTGCCCAGTTAACTTTTATCCCTAGTTGGGGATCTCATAGGCCAATGGTGGGTTGCAAGGGATATGGCTGCAATGTCCTTTTTAGCAAGGGGTATGTAGTCATCAGTGGTGACTAGGGGCTCTTCATTAGAATCAAGTCAATCCAAAGTGTTGGGAGGAGACAGCGTGGGAGACTATCTTCAGGACTCTTGTGGCACCTTTAATATAGTAAAGGGGTGGGAGGAAAACTGGTGCACAAATTACAGATGACAGTTATTGTAAGCTGTGCAGTAGCAAAAAAAGTGTTAGAAGACCATGAAATACAGGACTTTAGGGGAGTAACTAGGGCAACAACTCACGTTATCTTTGTGACTGTCTCTCGAAGAATTTCCTTCATAGTTATGGCGTTAGCTTGGGAAGTCCTTCTGAGATTCCTAACATCAGTCCGCAGCTCTTTGGCTTTCTTTTGTAGCACCCTCAGTTGGTTGTAAACTTCCGGGGAAAGTCGCATGTCTGCAATATCAGCTTAGTCAGCCTCTTTCCACACATAGGATCTACTACTGGTAACAAAAATTGTCCAGTTTACAATACAGGACTAATCAAACACTGTTTTCGCTTGAAATATTAAAATCAAGTATGCTACACCTAAAATAAACTGATATGTCTTTGACCTTAAATTCTTGATTTTATTTATGGAATAGTCATCATTCGAAAACAACTACATTTTCTTTCCACATTCAAATATCCTAACATGTAAGAATGTAAGGTCAAGAAAATTTTTTGTGATAACCGCATTGTACAGGTAAAATGTAGTTTTTTTGTGTAAGCAGCGCAAATTTTGTTTGTCAAATTGTATTTGACACAAGAAGTTTACACTGTTGTAATATAAAAATAAGGAGAAATAACAATAGTTCTTTGAATATAATGATGAAAGATTAATTATTCAAAGCAAGAGATATCATTTACAATAGAGATTTCAGAATCATGAGATGAACTGTATGTACCCAATTAATCCTAGCACATTCAAATTATACAATAGAATTACTTCACTTCTTGCTAACATCCTACATGTTCCACTTCAGGAAATAAGAACATTACAAATGACATATTCTTTTTCATATTTGATCAATAAGATTATCTGTACCAGTATATATTCAACTAATGATTTTTTCCTCTAAATATGGTGAATATTGAAGGGCAAAATATACTTAATTAGAGTCTAAAAGAAAAAAAAAAATGTTCATTAAGCAATGCAGCATATGCTGTTTATCATATTATTTAGGTAAACAATTATAAAGCTCTCATTAGACACTAAATGTAAATTAAAAACTAGACATTGCTCAACTATTTCACTATCTGATTATCAGTTTACAATAACCACATTCTCATATTTCAAACATTTATATGGAAACTCTTATCAATAGCCTTATTACAATATACTATTA
>NC_091585.1:26115554-26118054 GCF_042767895.1 Penaeus vannamei
AAATGCAGGAAATATAATGTCATTATGATAACTGGATTCAGTCCTTATTTAAAATTGGCTTGACTGTCCAAAGATAAACTGCCCATGAGTAAAATAGGGGGAGCCTTTGAATAATAGAACGGCACTGCCCAGGGGAAAATTCTTGGCTTTTCCATAAACCACGTGTGTAACCTCGAAGTCATACTATCTGGCCTGAATGGTAGCGTGGAATAGTAGTATGGTAGTATGGTAGTATTCCTCGTGTGTGTAGTTGTGTGCGGCGAAGTGGGGGAAAATGTGCACGTTTGTTTTTTCTCTCTACATGTGTGTGTTTCGGAGACTGGAAACTATCAGTTGGAATTTGAGGTATGGGTGTATGGGTCGGTGTTTAAATAAAGGTCACTGAGCAAGTATGCAAAAATGGAATATTTAGTCGAAGAGTGTATTCATCAAAATATCAAAATTGTTATGTAGACCAGTGTGTGCAGCTCATCAAATTCGTGTATGTAAACATTTGTGATAAAGATGCATATTTGTACAAAATGTATGGACGTCAATTTATGGGAGAAATGTTAGAGGAAATTCCGAAAATATAAAGGGAAATGTGACATCAAAATTGACATGACAAGAGATGAAGCTCGTAATGGCAAATTATCGATTAAAAAAATCAATGAGAATGAAAAATAAAAGAGATAGAAAAGAGGTATAATTTGCCGTGAATTGACAAAATATAATAATTTTTAATTCTGTTAAACCATAAACCAAACACGCAAAGTAATATATGTAAAAATATATATGCAAAAAAATATGGTGACAAAAATATATTTGGAGAATGTTACATGGAAAGTTGAATAGATTAAATAGATAAAACGACTTATTGATAAATAAGCATAAATACATATTGTAAGTAATATGTAAGTATGAAGAGATGTGTAGATGGATGGATGGGTAAATATATATTAATAACATGGAGAGAGAGAGAGAGAGAGAGAGAGAGAGAGAGAGAGAGAGAGAGAGAGAGATAGATAGAGAGAGATAGAGATAGAGAGAGAGAGACAGATAGACAGATAGACAGACAGACAGAGAGAAAGAAAGTAAGAAAGAGAAGAAAGAGAAAGAGAAGAAAGAGACAGAGCAACGAAACCCACCACGAACGGTGAGAAAACGAAAATGAAATTAGCGTCCCAACCGAAGGGAAAGAGCGAGAGAGGGCAACAGGAAGAGCCAGGATGTACGACACGTCGCAGGGTAGAGTGTAGGCCTATTGTCTCCATTCTGAAATTCACGGCACCAAACAAGACGCCATTGCAATGTCAGCGGAAGAGAGTTTGGAGGAGGGTGATGAGGTGTGAGTGAAGCTCCGTTCTTTAAAGCTGATGTTATGCTCTTTTGACGAGGAACCGTGAAGCATCAGCTGTGTGTGTGTGGGGTGGGGGGGAGGGTGGCGAAGAGAGGGGGACGGTGGAATGTTGGAGACGTGTATGTGTGTGTGTGTGTGTGCGGGGGGGATTGGTGTGTGTGTGTGCCTGTGCATGTTTCAAACAGCGTGTAGAGCTGGGGTAGTGATGTGGTCGTCTGCTGTTTCGTTATGCGAGAGTGAAGTGTGACTGCAGTGGGGGTTAGACGCTGTGAAAGGGGTTGGGGGTTGGCAAGAGGCTTAGAATTTGCTGTGCTGCGCTGTGTGTGCTGTGGCTGTGGTGTGTGCTGTGTCATTATTGTCATTATTGGTGTAGTAGTAGTAGTAGTAATAGTAGCATCAGCAGCAGCAGCAGCAGTAGTAGTAGTAGTAGTAGTAGTAGTAGTAGTAGTAGTAGTAGTAGTAGTAGTAGTAGTAGTAGTAGTAGTAGTAGTAGTAGTAGTAGTAGTAGTAGTAGTAGTAGTAGTAGTAGCAGTAGTAGTAGTAGTAGTAGTAGTAGTAGCATTATTACTATTATTATTATTATTATTATTATTATTATTATTATTATGATTAGTAGTAGTAGTAGTAGTAGTAGTAGTAGTAGTAGTAGTACTAGTAGTACTAGTAGTAGTACTAGTAGTAGCAGCAGTAGTAGTAGTAGCAGTAGTAGTAGCATTATTACTATTATCATTATTATTATTATTATTATTATTATTATTATTATTATTATGATTAGCAGCAGCAGCAGCAGCAGTAGTAGTAGTAGTAGTAGTAGTAGTAGTAGTAGTAGTAGTAGTAGTAGTAGTAGTAGTAGTAGTAGTAGTAGTAGCAGTAGTAGAAGTAGTAGAAGTAGTAGAAGTAGTAGAAGTAGTAGTAGTAGTAGTAGTAGTAGTAGTAGTAGTAGTAGTAGTAGTAGTAGTAGTAGTAGTAGTAGTAGTAGTAGTAGTAGTAGTAGTAGTAGTAGTAGTAGTAGTAGTAGTAGTAGTAGTAGTAGTAGTAGTAGTAGTAGTAGTATGTGTGTGTGTGTGTGTGTGTGTGTGTGTGTGTGTGTGTGTGTGTGTGTGTGTGTGTGTGTGTGTGTGTGTGTGTGTGTGTGTGTGTGTGTGTGTGTTGCAGAAAGTA
>NC_091585.1:26125554-26128054 GCF_042767895.1 Penaeus vannamei
TTATAAATATTACCATTATTATTACCCGTTTCATTATTAATTTTGCGATTATCATTTTTATTTTAAGGATTATCATTTTTCCAAAGATTAAAACAATAGTACATGTATCAATAAGTATACATAAAAGGTTATGAACAAAAACTATTCCTGATATATATTCATCATCGGGTTTTGTAATTTTATCACATGGCGACAATGACGTCACTAAATATGGTGATGATTACGTCACTAATTTATCAAAGTCGAGACTGATGACTTCAAGTTAAATCACAATATAAACAAGAAGGGATACGAGATTTAAATAATTGTCGACTCGCTATTTAAAATTTTGACGGAGGAGGAAAATAGAGTTGAATATTGATAGAGAAAATTGGATAAGTCGTTCCATAAATAATTGGATCATTGGTTCTTATTATTTTTCCCCTATTTTCATATGGGATATAATGCTTTAGATAATTTTTTTTGTACCGAAATTCCGTTATTTAAAATGAAAATTCCTGATTTTTCTTAACTGCAAATGTCTTCAAATTCGTATCAACAAAACTCGTGGGTTTAATCATGCAAAGAAATGCACTTCAAAGCATATTTAGTCACTATAGAGGTAGTGCTAAAAGCTTCGTTGTAAGTTATTTGACAAATATAAAAGTCGAGAAAACCGATTCCATTGCGACTCTCCCATGTATAAGTCGATTTCTAAAAAACGACACATAAGACAACACAAAAAGGAGTAAAAAAATAAAGGGGGGGGAGAAAAAAGAATAAATCTGCAAGAAAGAAAGGCCAAAGAAAATATAGAGAACGTAATAAAATTCTAAATCTAAAATATACTCAAAACAGAAAACGGAAAAGCAGCACATCGCACCTGGCTGTGACGTCACTGGGCGTCTGGTTTCACGCCTGCGCACTGGAGGAGAGAGCCAGGCATGCGCAGGCGGGACTTCACAAACACAAAGCAGGAAAAGGAAATGGAACATAATAAACGGTTGTAAGAGACCAGATAGCTAGATGGAAAGCACAAAAAAGTAACAGATGAATAGACGTAACAAATTTCAAGTAAACTGGACATGCTCCTATTATGACATCTTTGTAATTATTAATGTCCATGCACTTCTAATAGCATTCAACCTAATTATGCTATCATTAGATCCATGATTCTTTTAAAAACTGTAATTCATCCTCTACCTACAGTATGACATGACTTTTATCTGTTATCCATCTACACTGTTTACTTTCCTGAAGTGTTTTCACCTAGAGAAACAGCTACAAATGAACTAAATATAATTTGACGTTTCGCATGCACTGGAATATGATTTATAAGATCAAGGGGATTATGTAAGACTGTATATGCATGAAGGCAATTTATAAATTCTCCGTTTTACTTGGTGAAAACACAGACTTCTGTCAAGAGCATGCAAGATACTTTTCCTGTCCCTTGGGCACTAAATATGGCTAAATATATAATACGACTGTTTTTTTAAGGTTTATTGGTACCTGGTGACAAAATTTAGATCAAGTCTATATTATGTATAATCATATTTTTTTGGCAGATACCGTAAATAAATATGAACAAGCATTATAGATAAAAATTTATTAATTATACTTGTGCAACATGCCTCTTTATACAACAGTAATGAAACTAGATTTCATGCGATTGAACGCAGTTGTATTATATATGATTTTACAGCAATAAAATCACATATTACACGTGATACAGACTTGGATTAACTGTGGTTTTAAGAGGTTTGCAATGTTTTACAAGAAAATTAGAAGTGACACCACCTACCTTGGGAAGACATCCTGGGGAGTGTGGAGCACTTGATGGCTGGCTTGATAGGCTGTTTCTCGGCTACAGTCATAGAAAACGGATTAGTCAAAGAAAATGGGTAAATTAAGCATATAGAAAACGAGCAGTCATATTAGAATTACTTAGATGCTTCCTATATTATCTATTATGAATGAACTAAGACTGTTACTTCTATTATAACTATAAAACAACAAAAATATACTATAAAGTCAAACCACACAAATCCCTGTCCATTCTCCATGCTTGAACAAAATAAAATTAAGGCACTCCAAGCTTCTTCCAGCTACTTTTGTAGTACTTTCAGGACGAACAGAAATGAAACATACACCAAATGCCATGGAAGTCAAATGATCACAGAATACAAGACAATACATGGTTCTTTCATTTAAAATGTCACGCGCATTGCCTTTCCATTAGCAAATAAAAAACAAGGGCCGAGGATTGGAACAAACACCAAGATTTTTAAAAGAATATTGAAGGACGGAAGGAAACAGAGTCCGAATATTTCTCTGAGGGGAACTAGAGGGGGGGGAATGATTACCTGCTGGAACATGTTGTTTTGGCGGCGTGTTCAGATCCGGCAGATCGTCACTGAACGAAACAGATTTTTCGAACGAGACTGATTTTTCTGAAATAGGGAAAATCCGTTCATCACAGTCGCCTTAGCTCTCTACCAACCAGTTTGTCCATGCGGTA
>NC_091585.1:26138054-26143054 GCF_042767895.1 Penaeus vannamei
GAATCTTTGTTATATTTTCAATCGTTTTAATCTTACTGACGAAAGGGTAGATAAAATAGGTGAAGGGTAGGATTGGGTAATTGGGCTATTGGCTACAGCGACCAATTTCGATAGTTTCCAAAATCGTATTGTTTTTTTTTTTCTTTTTCTTTTTCTTTATTATTATCGTTATTATTATTATTGTTGTTTACCGTATGTGTAACGGGAAATTCTTTTTCTTTTTCTTTATTATTGTTATTGTTTACCGTAAGTGTAACGGGAAATTTTTTCTTTTTCTTTATTATTGTTATTGATATTCTTAATTCATAATTAAGAATTCTTAAAAATGCGTAGTTTCCAAAATTACGGTGATTGTGGAAAGCGACTTGGAGAATATTGATACGAATTCCAATCATAATCAAAATAATCTTATTTATTGGTAATATCATGATAACATATGATGGTGGTGACGAAAACGAGGATTAAAGTGATTATAATGATGTGGATGGTGATGGAGATAGTGATGATGATGTTGGTGATGTTGGTGATGATGGTGGTGATGTTGGTGATGGTGGTGGTGATGTTGGTGATGGTGGTGGTGGTGGTGATGATGGTGATGTTGCTGAAAGTGATGATGATGATGATGGTGATGGTGATGACGATGACGATAACTATGATGGAGATGATGATGATGATGGTAATGAAGATGATGGTGATGATGGTGATGATATTGATGATGATGGTAATGAATATGATGGTGATGATGATATTGATGATATTGATGATGATGGTGATAAAGATTACGATGAAGATAAAAAAACAAAGATAAAGAAACAGATGAAAGTGAAAATTAAGCCAGAGAAGAGAAAGATAAAGACAGAGAAAATAAACATGATAATAATAATGATAATAATGACCATGATGACAATGAGGCCAAGCATGAGAATGATCTTCAAATAATAATAATGCAACAGAAGTCACAAAACTAATAATAAAATTAACACCTGGACAACCTGAACAAGAAAGATAATTACGGCACAAATGATTTGACAAAATTATGCTAATTAGTGTTTGTACCAGCTCTCTCTCTCTTTCTCTTCCGCTTTTTAGAAAACTATAATTACTTTGGCATATATATATTTTTCGATTTCAGGTGAAATTGGGGGATCTTTATCTATATTTACTTATTATTTTTATATCGTGTGTTCATATAGTATCTTGATATTAATATTATCTTGATTGATTCATTATCTATCTATTATTTTGAAATTATGTGTTACCTTAATAGTATCATTATCTTTATCAATTTATATAATTTTCATTTTTTTTTTTTTTTTTTTTTTTTTTTTATAAATAAATCGCACCAAATTCGTGTTGTTTGTACAGACCGATTTTTTCCTTTTTTGGTTCCATGGATTTACTGGTTGTTTTCTTTTTTTCCTTTATTTTTACTGGTTGTATTTTACTTTTTTTAATGATTGTCTTTTTTCTTTTCTTTTTATTGTTTTTTTCTTTCTTTTTACTGATTGTTTTTTCTTCTTTAACGGTTGTCTTTTACAAAAATAAAGTCATCTTTGTCTTTTTCGTTTCTTTTCTTTCTTCTCCTTGTTTTCTTCTCGCTTATTCCATTTCTCAATTACTCTTTATCCATTACAGTGAATCAATTTTATTCGGTGACCATTTGGTTCTCCCGTTTCGCTATCTCAACGCACGCATTCGGACGAGTGAACTAAAAACGAACATTTAAAACTGATCTGCGTCTAATTCGCTACCTCAACGCACGAATTCGGACGAGTGAACTAAATACGAACATCGAACTAAAAACGAACATTTAAAATTGATCTGCGTCAGATTCGCAACATCAACGCACGCATTCGGACGAGTGAACTAAAAACGAAGATTTAAAATTGATCTGCGTCTGATTCGCAACATCAACGCACGCATTCGGACGAGTGAACTAAAAAAAACGAACAGTGAACTGAAAACGAAGATTTAAAATCGATATGCGTCTAATTCGCAACATCAACGCACGCATTCGGACGAGTGAACTAAACACGAACACTGAACTAAAAACGAACATTTAAAATCGATCTGCGTCTAATTCGCAACATCAACGCACGCATTCGGACGAGTGAACTAAAAACGAACATTTAAAATTTATCTGTGTCAACGCACGAATTCGGACAAGTGAACTAAATACGAACATCGAACTAAAAACGAACATTTAAAATCGATCTGCGTCTAATTCGCAACATCAACGCACGCATTCGGACGAGTGAACTAAAAACGAAGATTTAAAATTTATCTGCGTCTAATTCGCAACATCAACGCACGCATTCGGACGAGTGAACTAAAAAACGAACATCGAACTAAAAACGAACATTTAAAATCGATCTGCGTCCGATTCGCTACCTCAACGCACGCATTCGGACGAGTGAACTAAAAACGAACATTTAAAATTGATCTGTGTTAACGCACGCATTCGGACGAGTGAAATAAAAACGAACATCGAACTAAAAGCGAACATTTAAAATCGATCTGCGTCCGATTCGCTACCTCAACGCACGCATTCGGACGAGTGAACTAAATACGAACATTTAAAATTGATCTGTGTCAACGCACGCATTCGGACGAGTAAAATAAAAACGAAAATCGAACTAAAAACGAAAATTTAAAATCGATCTGCGTCTAATTCGTAACGGATTATCACGTGACTCGTTGCAGTTGAACATATTACTTCCGTGGCAATGACTGATCACGTGATCCATTGCAATACAGTCAAAGGTCATATCAATATTTGTAACAAGATCAATGGCGGATTATTATTATTATTATTTTTTTGGCGCAGGTATGCAGGTCAGGCCAGGTCAGGTTGGCGGCGAGTCGCTGAGAAGGTCACGGGAAGGTCAGGGAAAGGTCAGATACGTTGGGCGTTCACGTGTACAATTGTGGACTGTAAGTAGCTTTCTCCCTCCCTCTCTCCCTCTTTCTGTGTTTCCCTCCCTGCCTTTTTTCTGTTTCCATCCCTCCCTTTCCGTTTCCTTCTCTCCCTCTTTCTGTGTTTCCCTCCCCTCCTCTCTCTGTATCCCTCTCTCCATCTTTCTTTTTCCCTTTCTCCCTCTTTCTGAGTTTCCCTCCCTTCCTTTTTTTCTGTTTCCATCCCTCCCTTTCCGTTTCTCTCCCTCTCTCCCTCTTTCTGTGTTTCCCTCCCCTCCTCTTTCTGTTTCCCTCTCTCCATCTTTCTTTTACCCTTTCTCCCTCTTTCTGTGTCTCCTTCCCTTTCTTTCCCTGTTCCCTCCCTCCCTCTTCTGTCTCCATCTCTCCCTCTTTCTGTGTTTCCCTCCTTCCTTTTTCTATTATCCTCCCTCCCTCTCTCTGGTTTTCTCTCTCCCTCTTTCGGCTTTTCACTCTCCCTCTTTCTGTTTCCCTTTCTCCTTCCCTTCACTCCCTTCCTCCCTCCATCTCTTCAAATGTCTTTTTCCCTCCCTCCTTTCCTATCCTTCTCTCCCTCCATCTCTTGAAATGTTTTTCTTTCCTCCTTCCCTCCATCTCTTCCTTCCTCCATCTCTTCAGAATTGTATTTTCCCTCCCTCCCTCCTCCCTATCTCTCAATTGTCTTTTCCCCCTCCTCCCTCCTTCTCTTCCTTCCTCCATCTCTTCAAACGTCTTTCCTCCCTCCCTCCCATTCCCTTCCTCCCTCCCTCCATCTCTTACAAACCATTTTAATCTTCCATGCTCCCCCCCCCCTTCATCATCTCTTCCTCCTGCCTCTGCTCTTCGTACCCTCCCTCCTGTCTTCATTTCTTTTATTCACAGCTATTCCTCCCTCTTCCCTCCCTCCCTCTCTTTCTCTCCCACTTCCTTTCCTTTCTCCCTTTCTTAATTAACCTCCTTCTCCGTTTCCTCCCTCCCTCTCACCCCATTTATTCTTACCTCCCTCCTTCCCACCTCTCTCATTTTCCCTCTCTCACTGCCTTTTCCCTCCACCACCTGTCCTCCTCCTTTTACCCACAACCAACCTCCCTTGCACTTTCCTCCGTCCTCTCCCACCTCCCCTCCCTCCGTCCTTACCCGTCCTTCCGTCCTCCTTCATCCCTCTTCCACCCCTCACGTTCTCCTCCGTCCCTCCCCACCTCTCACCTCCACCCCATCCCTACCCCCAGTCCATTCTTCCCTCCATCCTTCTCTCACTCCTCTCCGCTCCCCCACCAATCTGTCCTTCTCCCACACTCCTCATCCCTCTCTCCCCCAAGTCCTCTCCATCCCCCGCTCCATCCCTCCCCCAGTCCTTCTCACCTCCCTCCCTCCTACCTCCTACATCTCCTTCCCTCCCTCCTCCCCCACCTCCTCCGTCCTCCACCTCCTTCCCTTCCCTCCCAGTTCCACCCCCAATCCTTCTCCTCCTCCCTCCCACCAGCTCCTACCTCAGTCCCTCCCCCCATCCCTCCTTCCAACGCCTTCCCACTCCTCCGTCCCTCTCCCAGTCCCTCCCTCCTAGTCCTCTCCAGTTCCAGTCCTCCCCCCCATCCCTCTCCCTCCTCCTCACCTCCTCCTTCCCCCTCTCCCCCTCCCCTCATCCCTCCTTCCACCCCCCACCTCCACCCCCCTCGAGCACGTGACAAGGGCGGCGCTTTCAACACCTCGTTACCTGCCACATTACGGCGTCGGGATCAAGAGCCGATGGTACGCCGCCGCGAGAGAGATTTCGTTCGTTCATCAAAAAAAAAAGGAAAAAAGAAAAGAAAGGAAAAAAAATGAAAAAGAGGGGGGTGGGGGTGGGGGGGGGAATTTCGTTCGTTCATCAAAAAAAAGGGGAAAAAAATAAAAAAAAAATGAAAGAGGGGGGATTTCGTTCGTTCATCAAAAAAGGGGAAAAATCATAAAAAAAAGAAAAAAAAATCGATCATCAAAGAAAAACATATAGGAAAAAATATATGTATATCGTTCATCAAAAAAAGTTCATAAAAAAACATACAAACAAAAAAATATAAAAAAGTTCACCATCCAAAACAAATATATAT
>NC_091585.1:26150554-26158054 GCF_042767895.1 Penaeus vannamei
CTCGTTCCCCCATTCTCTCGCCTTCATTTTGGGCGATTCTCTTCTCCTATTTCCCTTCCTCTCTCCTTTACTCCGTTTTTTTACGCTCTCTGTTCTAGCAATAACTGACCCAAAATCATTTCAGTAACTACTACTTTTCTCTGGCTCTCCATTTGATACTTATTACTTCGATTTTCTCTGCCTACTACAACTACTGCCACTGATACAACTACTGTTACTACATCTGCTATTCTTTAAAACAGTATATATGATTTTTTTTTAGCATCTACTATCTACGAACAGTATTTTTAATGTTACATTTGCTATTCTTTAAAACAGTATTTATGATTTTTTTTAGCATCTACTATCTACGAACAGTTTTTTTTTAATTCTTTTGGCTTCTATCTACGCTGCTCCAACAACATCTTTGCAGTCTATCAAAATTATCGTCAATTTAATTCATCAGTGATATGTAAATGAACTATCTTTCTTACTATAATTTTCTTATCATGCTCTTTAAAAGAAAATCCATTTATCTTAATAAATCTCTTATCTTAAAAAAGAAAAAAATCCATATACTTTTTTTCCTCTTTTCTTAATTTCTTGGCTTTGCTTTTTAAATAATTCTCTATATCAACCTTATCATGTTAAGCCTTGATCTTAATCTTCATGAAATTCTCCAATTCTGTCGTCTATATTTAATTAAATCATCATCTTTATATCTCATACATATTGCTACCTTCTATCTATTCACTAATCTCATTGATTCGTCGAATCGCTATCTATATATCTATTTGATATATCAATCGATTCCCTCACTCGCCTATCAATAGAATTATCTTAGTATTCCAATCTTCCCACAGTAAATACCCACAGTAATTACCCACAGTAAATACCCACATAACTACCTTTAATTAATAAATATAACTCTCTCCCAAGTACCTCCTATCACTTCCTATTACTTCCTATCCCCCAACATCCCCACTAAGGATGAACCGTATCCATGTTGACAAATGTAGAAAAGGTATGAATGAGACTGGATATCTTCACAATGCAAGAGATGTATTTGACCGGTTTCGATGACGTCTTCATCAGAAATACATGTTCAAATACATCTCTTGTATTGTGAAGATATCCAGTCTCATTCATACCTTTTCTACATCCCCACTAAGATCAAATCTCTAACTTGATACCACATCCCAGCCTCACTATGCTCTCTAGATCAACGGACGCCCACATCACGCCCCTGCTAAATCTATGTTATCTCCCGTTGCACTTGTGTCTCTTTGCGGTAACTGGTTTTAAATATATCCCCTTGTTTTTCTCTTCGCTATCTTACCCTAGTTATTATTGCTAATTTGAGATTCCCCTCTAAACTGAATTTCATCCTTAATGACACACACGCACAGAAACACAAGCGCACACACATGTATATACTCACACACGCACGCACGCAAGAGCACACACACACATACATACAAACACACACACACAAACACACACACACATACACGCACACACACACACACACGCACGCACACACACACACATACATACACTCACTCACTCACTCACTCACACACACACACACACATACACGCACGCACACACACACACGCACGCACACACACACACACGCACGCACACACACACACACACACACACACACACACACACACACACACACACATACACTCACACACATAAAACATCCCTTAAATATACATCACATACAGTCAGATATGATGTACACACCCAACGCACCGATATGCAAACATACATACAAGCATACACATACCTTTACATACATAATCAACGTAAACACACATACACACACGGAAGTTACACGCACAAGAAAATCTACGCTATAAACACACGCACAAAATAGCAAAACGATCAACAGTCATAAAACATTTCGAGCTAACATAAACTACACATTCAATTTCTGAAATAACCCCGTTTGCAGAGAACACAGGGTGGGGGAAAAATGACTAAAAATACAGACTGACACACACGAAGCAACACCCTCACAGGAAGACACTCACAGACGCCCACAGGAACGCCCACAGCAACAGCACAATCCCACACACGATCCAAAAAGCCGCCTCAGCCACACGGCAAACCATCCACAGCAAACGACCCTCCACACAAACTACCAAACGAGCCAAAAACGACCCCATTAAGGCCACGGAAATCCCACTTACCAGGAGTCTTGTAAGAGGAGCTGGTAGGAACCTGAAGGAAATCATTCGAGGCGGAGTTCCTGTTGCTGTTGGTCGCCGGCTCTCTGCTGTTCGCGTTTCCCGAAGCGGCTGCGGCTGCGGCGACGACAGCGGGAGGGGGGGCCAGGGGTATGTGCTCGGGGAGGGGGGAGCTGGCGACGCCCGTGTGCAGCGCCTTCTTCACCAGCCCCGTGAGCGAAGCCAGCTGCCGCTCCATCTGTTCGACCCGCAAGCTGTAAAACGCCGACCTAGTGGTTGGTCAAGCAAGCGGGAGGAGGGTTAGTGTTAGCAGAGTTAGGCTGGCTACTCGTTAAGGCTACTTGCTACACTGGTTCTCAGAGCACACGCTACGTGATCTAATATTAATGCTACTACAAAACGTAATAGAGTGAATTCATCTACTTTTTATACTACAAAACGTAATAGAGTGAATTCATCTACTAGAAAACGTAATAGAGTGAATTAGAGTGAATTCATCTACTAGAAAACGTAATAGAGTGAATTAGAGTGAATTCATCTACTTTTTAGATTTATCAAAGGAAGGATCAACAGGTTGGCTGTTTATCATATGAAATCAAACAATTATTTACGAACAAAATGCATTAATTACATATTTTTTTGGTAAAACACATTACTTGTCTTCGTGTTAAGCTTGGACACGAATAAAGATTAGTAAAAAAAATAGAAATAAGAATAAAAAACAGAAAGGAAAAGATAAACAGAAAAAGAAACAGATAAAGATATAGATATAGCAGAGGAAGAAGAAAAAAGACCAAACAAGAAGAAGACAATGAAAATAAAAGCCTCTTCTTAAAGACATTCGTGAAAGCCCAAGAAATAAGTCTACCATACACGAGCGAGAATTCCTAGGACCCCCTCCCCCCCCCATTCGTAGAGACTCAACGAAGCGGAGAGAGAGGAGGGGGGGGAGAGGAGAAGAGGGGGGGAGACACGAATACAAAGAGACACATGGACAGACAGAGTGAACGAGAAAGGGAGAGGGAGGATATATATATATATATATATATATATATATATATATATATATATATATATATATATATATATATGAGAGAGAGAAAGACACAGACAGAGAAGAAGAGAGAAAAAGAGACAGACAGAGAGAGATAAAGAGAGACAGAGAGAGACAGAGAACGAAAAAGAAAGACAGAGACAGAGAGCGAGAAGTAAAGAGAGGCAGAGACAGAGACAGAGAGAGAGAGAGAAAGAGGCAGACAGGCAGAGAGATAGACAAGAGAGAATGAGAGCTAGGGAAAGAAAGAGAGACAGAGACAGAGAGCGAGAGGTAAAGAGAGAGACAGGCAAAGGCAGAGAGAATGATAGAGCTAGAGAAAGAAAGAAACAGAAACCGGAACCTCAAAACATCCAGGACAAGAATACCACTGAAACTATGGCGACACAGAGACAGCCTCTCTTCACGACAAATCTCCTTTACGCATTAGATATTTCAAAGAAGGAGCATTATGGTAACACTGGACACTTCCTTAAGGGTTTCCCATCGACATGGCAACACTTGCGCCGGTGAAGAAGCCACTTAACATAGACGCTTTTCTGACTAACCCAAGAGGCCCACTTAAGTACGTGGTCGCTAATTAATGGTAGGAATTATAGTTGTGACAAGGGTAATTTATCTACAGGGAGAGAGAAAAATATATTTAATGAAATGTTTTATGTTCCTTAATAAGATAATTACCCCTCCTTCTGTTTATTTTTTTTAAATGATACTTTTGGAGAGAACGTGAAGGATATCATACGTTTTTTTATGACGTCATCTGTTATGCATATGTCATATATTTTCCGTTATTCATTTCTATCCCTATCCCCCTTTTCTTTATTTTTTTTTTAAATGATACTTTTGGAGAAAACGTTAAGGATATCATACGTTTTTTTATGATGTCATCTGTCATTTATATGTCATATATTTTCCGTTATTCATTTCTACAGTCATTTCTACATTTCTTATACATTTTCTAAACATTAATTTTGCGAAGACATTATTTTCCCCTTGCAATGTCGATCCGTTATTCATTTCTACAGTCATTTCTACATTTCTTATACATTTTCTAAACATTCATTTTGCGAAGACATTATTTTCCCCTTGCAATGTCGATCCGTTATTCATTTCTACAGTCATTTCTACATTTCTTATACATTTTCTAAACATTCATTTTGCGAAGACATTATTTTCCCCTTGCATTGTCGATCCGTTATTCATTTCTACAGTCATTTCTACATTTCTTATACATTTTCTAAACATTCATTTTGCGAAGACATTATTTTCCCCTTGCAATGTCGATCCGTTATTCATTTCTACAGTCATTTCTACATTTCTTATACATTTTCTAAACATTCATTTTGCGAAGACATTATTACTTCCCCTTGCATTGTGTTCGATGCGTTATTCATTTCTACAGTCATTTCTACATTTCTTATACATTTTCTAAACATTCATTTTGCGAAGACATTATTTTCCCCTTGCATTGTCGATCCGTTATTCATTTCTACAGTCATTTCTACATTTCTTATACATTTTCTAAACATTCATTTTAGCAGCGAAGACATTATTTTCCCCTTGCAGTATGTCGATCCGTTATCTCATTTCTACAGTCATTTCTAAGCATTTCTTATACATTTTCTAAACATTCATTTTTGCGAAGACATTATTTTCCCCTTGCAATGTCGATCCGTTATATCATTTTCTACAGTCATTTCTACATTTCTTATACATTTTCTAAACATTCATTTTGCGAAGACATTATTTTCCCCTTGCATTGTCGATCCGTTATTCATTTCTACAGTCATTTCTACATTTCTTATACATTTTCTAAACATTCATTTTGCGAAGACATTATTTTCCCCTTGCAATGTCGATCCGTTATTCATTTCTACAGTCATTTCTACATTTCTTATACATTTTCTAAACATTCATTTTGCGAAGACAATATTTTCCCCTTGCAATGTCGATCCCTCATTCGTTCTCCAAATCCCACACATCACACAAAATACAGATATTTTTAAAATATTCACGACCTCCTCCCACTCCCCCCCCCCTGAAAAGAAGAGCGCTCCCTAAAATGACCACTTCCTTAAAAAGGACCCCTTTTTAAGAAAAAAAAAAAATACAACCCCTAAAAAAGACCACTCCCCCTTTAAAAAAGATCTCTTAAAAAGAACACCCCCTAAAGAAGACCACTTCCCCCCAAAAAACACTCCCTAAATAAGACCATTGTCCTAAAAAAAGACCACTCCCAAAAAAGGACCACTCTTTAAAAAAAGACAGACCACTTCCCCCCAAAAAAGACCATTACCCCTAAATAAAACACTCCCTAAAAAAAGGACTACCTAAAAAACGATATCTCCTTAAAAAAGACCGCTTCCCGAAATAAGCCAACTCCCTAAAGAAAGATCACTTTCCTAAAAAGACCACCCCCAAAAAAGGACCACTCCTTAAAAAAGACAGACAGACCACTTCCCTAAAAAAGACCATTACCCTTAAAAAAGGACTACCTAAAAAAAGATCTCTCCTTAAAAAAGACTGTTTCCCTAAAAAAGCCCACTCCCTAAAAGAGACCACTTCCCTAAAACTTTCCTAAAAAGCCCACTCCCTAAAAAAAAGACCACTTTCCTAAAGAGACCACTCCCTAAAATAAAACCACCCCTTAAAATGAGACCCACCCCCTAAAAATAAAAACTACTCACCCCCTCCCCCAAAAAAGACCACATACCATGCACTCTCTCTGCCGCCACACTATCTCAAAAAATGGGCGTCTGGTCCTTATGGTTTCCCCGAGGTCGGTTGCCAAGTCGGAAATATCTCTCTCTCTTTTCTCTTCCTCTCTCTCTCTTTTCTCTTCCTCTCTCTCTCTCTTTCCTCTCTCTCTCTCTCTCTCTTTCTATCTCTCTCTCTCTCTTTCTATCTCTCTCTCTCTCTTTCTATATCTCTCTCTCTTTCTATCTCTCTCTCTCTCTCTCTCTCTCTTTCTCTCTATTCTCTCTCTCTCTCTCTTTCATCTCTTCTTCTCTCTCTCTCTCTTCTTTCTCTCTATCTCTCTCTCTCTCTCTTTCTCTCTATCTCTCTTCTTCTCTCTCTTTCTCTCTATCTCTTGAGTCTCTCTCTCCTTTCTTCTCTATCTCTCTGTTCTCTCTCTTTCTCTCTATCTCTCTCTATTCTTCTTCTTTCTTTCTCTCTCTCTCTTTCTCTCTCACTTCTTTCTTTCTCTCTGTCTCTCTCTATCTCTTCTCTCTTCTCTTCATCTTCTTCTCTCTCTCTCTCTTCTCTCTCTCTTTCTCTCTATCTCTTTCTCTCTCTCTTTCTCTCTATCTCTCTTCTTTCTTTCTATTCTCTCTATCTCTCTTTCAGCCTCTATCTCTCTCTCTTTCTATCTCTCTCTCTCTCTTTCTATCTCTCTCTCTCTCTTTCTATATCTCTCTCTCTTTCTATCTCTCTCTCTCTCTATCTCTCTCTTTCTATCTCTCTCTCTCTCTCTCTATCTCTCTCTATCTCTCTCTCTTTCTCTCCCTGGCCGTGACGAGGAACTATTTTTCGTCATATTTCGAAGGAAAAATATATAAAATAGAGCGAAAGATGGTACATAAGTAGAGGGAGAGAGGGAGAGGAAGGGAGGGAGAGGGAGGGAAAGAGGGAGAGGGAGGAAGTGTGGGAGGGAGAGAGGGAGTGAGGGAATGAGGGAGGGAGAGAAAGAGAAATAGTAGTAGTAGTAGTAATAATAGCAATAGTAATAGTAGTAATGATAGTAGTTGTAGCAGAAGTAGTAGTTGTAATAAAAGTAGTACTAGTTGTAAAAGTTGTAGTAAAAGTAGTAGTAAAAGTAGTAGTAGTAGAAATAGTAAAAGTAATGAAAATATAAATGTATCGTACAAAACATACAGGTACATACAGGTAAACAATCCACCCTCCCATACACATCAACAACCGTATAAACGTGAATAAAAGAATGAATAAACGAATAAAAAAACACAACCAACCAACCATCCCCCATCCCTACCCTCCCTCCCCTCCCACCCCTCCAAACCCCCTCCCACCCTCGCGACGCCACGGACCAGCCGAACAAAAGGTCATAAAGGGTCATAAAAGCCGCGGAGGTCAATACACCAAAACCCAAACTGGGTCGCGACTGAAGAAAAGTTCGAAGGACACGGCCTGAGGGACTCTCTCTCGTCTCCTCGGACAATCAATCAACGACTCTCCATTGATCAGCCTGGAGGAGGACGACTCGGGGGGGGGGGGGGGGGGGAGAGGGGGGGAGAGAGGGGGAAG
>NC_091585.1:26165554-26168054 GCF_042767895.1 Penaeus vannamei
GAGGAGGAAGAGAGATTAAGTGATGGATATAAAGGAGAGAAAAATGAAATTGAGAAATATAGTGTTGGGACATGATTACAAACACGCACACACAAACACACACACAAACATCCCCCCCCCACGCACGCACACACATACACACAAACACAAACCAACACAAAAACACACACACAAACACACACACACACACACACACACACTCACCCACACAAACACACACACACACACCCAAACACACATACCCACACACACAAACACACACACGCACACACACACACACATAGAAGAAAAGAAGAAAAGCCGATAGAGGAAAGAAAAGAAAAAAATAGAAGACCAACAGAAAGTAAAAGAAGGACATAGATAGATAAACATAAAGAGAAACAAAAAATAAAGAACAAAATAAGGAAAACAAAGAAATGCTGAGAGAATGGAAGAAGATAAATAATAATAATAATAATAATAATAATAATAATAATAATAATAATAATAATAATAATGATAATAATAATAATAGTAACAATGATAATAATAATAATAATAATAATAATAATAATAATAATAATAATAATAATAATATGCATAAATAACAACAACGTGTAAAGAAAGAAATAAGAAAATTCACCCTAAAAAAATAAAACGAATACAGGAACTAGAAAAAATGAAGAAAAAAGCACGATATAAAACGGAAAAAAGAAAGTAAACTGGTCTAGTAAGACACACTTCCCTCCTCTTGTGTGTTAGAGAGCTTTCTTACAAAAATTTTCTTACATAATAATTTCGTTACGTAATTTTTGAATTTGTATAATGCGACACTTTCTCTTCTTCTGGTTCTGTCTTTCTTTAATCCGTCTCTTTCTCTAACGAATAGACACACATGTTCATACGGTCACATACGAGCATACGCGCACACATACACAACCACAAACACGCACATACACACGCACGCACGCACGCACGCACACACACACGCACACATAAACACACACAAACACACATACAGACAACAACCACACGCACACACAAACACGCACGCACGCACACACACACACACACACACACACACACACACACACACACACACACACACACAAACACACACACACACCCCTTCGTTCCTTATAATCGAACACACATCTTTCGTAAGCCACTTGTGCCTCTCAATGCTTTCTAACCATTTGACGATCTTTCGACGCCTCGATTCGAAATAAAAGAAAAGAAAGAAAGAAAGAAAGAAAGAAAAGAAAGAGAGAGAGAGAAAGAAAAAAAGAGAGTATTCCCATTAGCGAATTATTTCTCTCAGTGGATTCTCAAAGGATTTTCCCGCCAAAACAATCTTTTCCGCCAAAAAGGTTTCGATTCTTTAAAGTGAGGCGCGGGATGCGCTTGCCGCCCTTTGCTTGGGCTTTGGTTCTTTTTAAGCCCTTTTATTTGTCCGTTTATATATTTATTTATTTATTTGTTTATTTATTCTTATTTATCTATCTAGTATCTTTTTTCTGATCGGATTCAGGAAATTGCAAACGATGCAATGTACAGGCGTGCATTCTTACATGCAAAATATCAGGCATCTAGGTAAACACAAACACACGCACACACACACACAAACGCAAACACGCACACACACGCACACAGACACACGCTCACACAAACCCACACGCACACAAAAACAAACCCACACTCACACACACAAACACAAACCCACACTCACACACGCACGCACACGCACAAACACACACACACAAAGTCTTCCGAAATCTCCACCAAATTTCGGTCATTTCAAATCCGACCGGAAGTGTAAGATTAACGATGATGAACGAAACGGCGAGAGAAATGCGACTTGAAACTCATTTTAGATTTTGTTGTTGTTGTTTTTTTGTTTTGTTTCTTTAAGGGACATAATCCGGGCAGGAAGATCTGTCCAATAATCATTACTCATTTCCTTTGAGTTTCTCGTCTCCTTTTTTTTTATTTTTAATTATCTTTTAAGTTTGTTTTTTTTGTTTTTCTCGCGTTTCTTGGTGTTGTTGCCATCGTCCTGTCTCTTATTTTTTTCTCTCTTTCTTTCTGTCTCTCACCTTTCCGTCTTTCCTCTCTCTTTTTTTCTGTCATCCTCATTCTGTCCCTCCCTCTCACCTTCAACCTTTCTCGCTTACCCCTTTCCTCTCTCCCTTACCTTCTCCATCTCCTTCCCTTCCTTTCACCCTTCCCTCTTCCTTCCCTTTCTTCTGTCACCCTCACCCCTTTTCTCCCACCTTGTCCTTCTCTCCTCACCTTCTCCCTTCATTCCTCCTCCTTCCCCTTTCTCTCCCTTTCCCTCACCACTCACCCTTCCCCTCCTCTCACCCTCCTTCCTCTTCTCCCCCTTTCCTGTCACTCCTCACCTTCCTTCTCCCTCCTCACTCCTTCCCCCCTCCCTCCCCCACAAGGAGGAGGAGGCCTTTGAGCGAAGGCATCCTCCCCCTCTCCCCACCTCTCCTCCCACCCCTCTTCCGTCCTCTCC
>NC_091585.1:26175554-26180554 GCF_042767895.1 Penaeus vannamei
CTCTCGCTCCATCCTCTCCTCCTCGTCATCTCTCTCTCTCGTTCCATCTCTCTCTCGCTCCATTTCTCTCTCGCCCATTCTCTTTCTCTCTCGCTCCATCTCTTCCTTCTCGCTCCATCTCTCTCTCACGCTCCATCTCTTCTCTCTCGCTCCACTCTCTCTCTCTGCTCTCTCGCTCTCTCTCCTCTTCTTCTCTCGCTCCCTCTCTTCCTCGCTCCTTCTTCTCTTCCTCTCTGCTCCCTCTCTCTCTCCCTCCTCCCTCTTCTCTCTCCCTTTCTCTCCTCCCGCTCCCTCTCTCCCCCTCTCTCCTTCCCCTCCTCGCCCCCCTCTCTCTCCCTATTTCCAAAAAAAAAAGAAAAAAAAATCCTCAAGCTTATCCAGCTCCCATAATTCGCATAACAGCCACGCCTTGTTAACCCCCCTCCCCCCTCCTTCGATCAGCACCTATCTTCTTTAACCAGTAGAGTTCATGCCATTATAACCAGAAATAAAAATACCTCATCACACTGAACCTGAAACTACATCTATTAAGAGTTTTATCACAGCTGCCTAAAACGGACATCAAAGTCATCAAAAATGGTAAGTCTTGTTTAAAATCAATGACATAATGAGTGATTGAGTATTTCACCACAACTGGTCGTCAGATTGGAAACGTGTATGAGGAGTAATACATAGGTGCTAAGTTCGTGTTATCAAAAAATGGTAAATGGTGTTTAAAATGAGTGACATAATGAACCATTGACGATTTCATCACAACTAGCAGTCAGATTGTATGCTTGTATAAGGAGGAATACATAGGTGCTAAGCTCGTGTTATCAGAAAATGGTGTCTTGTTTAAAATCTGTAACAATGAGTAATAGACGATTTCACCACAACTAGTCGTCAGATTGTAAGCGTATATAAGGAGGAATACACAGGTGCTAAGCCCGTGTTTATCATAATCATAAATTCTAGGGCTAGCATACCTCGTCATCGAATTTTGTTCCACAAAACCGCAGAAGCACATAACAATATATATTACACCCACTCAAAATTCCAAAAATCACTTTTAGTCTTACAAACACCCCCCCCCCCCCCCGAGACCGTAAAATGGAAAAAAAAAAAAACAAAGAATGATTACACCTTGTACTCAAAATTTTAGCGTTCATTAGATTCCCAAAAATCCACGAAGCTCACGTCAAATACAATCATAAATTAAAGCCTTATCACTGGTTATTGGATCACACAGCACTTGCCATCAAAGTTAGGACACAATTGAATGAGGTTTTTCTTCAGCGGTAAACGAGCCAAGGTTTGTCAAGTTTTTTTTTATTTACACCAGAGAAGAAGATGAAGGAGGAGGAGGAGGAGGAGGAGGAGGAGGAAAAGAGGAGGAGGAGGAAAAAGAGGAGGAGGAGGAAAAAGAGGAGGAGGAGGAGGAAAAAGAGGAGGAGGAGGAAAAAGAGGAGGAGGAGGAGGAGGAAAAAAGTTGAGGGAGGAGGAGGAGGAAAAAGAGGAGGAGGAGGAGGAAAAAGAGAAGTAGGAGCAGAGGGAAGAGGAGAAACCGAACACGAAGAAGACCAGGAAAAATAAGACGAGGAAGAAGAAGAAGGAGGAGGAGGAGGGGAAGAAGAAAAAGGATCTGAAGAAGAAGGAGAAGACGAAGAAAAAGAACAAAAAAACAAGAACAAGAAGAAAAGGAGGAAGTGGGAGAATAAGAACAAGAACAAGAAGGAGACTATGAAGAAGAAGAAGGAAGAGGAGGTGTAGAAGACGACGAAGCATAAAAAATTGGAAGAGGAGTAGATGAAGACGAAGAAAAAGAAAAAGAAGACGAAGAACGAGAAGTAGGAAGAAGAGTAGATTAAGACGAAGAAAAAGAAGTACAACAAAACGAGAAAAGAGTTGGATTACCTTTTTTTTACACTTTTCCACTCATACACCAAAATTCCAAAATTCCAGAATGCACATTCTCTTCAGACCGAAAAGGGGAAAATTAAGAACAGGAAAAAGACACAGAGACAACCAACTGAGTTTTCCTCCGAAGGTGACCGGGATAAGGCCACTCCTCCAGACCGACCCCGTCTGCAGTCCGCCAGCCTTAACGACCAATTAGAGAGCCAATTACGTCTCGAAGTACAATTATCCCACAGCGGGAATTATAACCCTGAAATAACGGGCTAATGTACTGTACGGATTATGTCCCCGAGATCCTCTTGTTGCGAAATCTAAGCTGTGGGAAAATGTCTTCAAAAAAGGGGAGAAAATGAGAAGGAAAATAATAGAGTATTGTAGAGACTGTCGAGGTGATCTTGAAGGGAGGAAAAAAGGGAAAGGGGTGTGAGGAAGATAGAGAGGAAGAGGGAAGGAGGATGAGGGAGAGGGAGAGAACGGGGGAGGGGGAGGGAGGGAGAGAACGGGGGCGGGAGGGAGGGAGGGAGGGAGTGGAGGTGAGGGGAGGGGGAGAGGGAGAGGGAGAGGGAGAGGGAGAGGGAGAGAGCAGAGAGAGAGAGAGAGAGTAGAGAGAGAGAGAGAGAGAGAGAGAGAGGGAGGGAGCCAGACAGAGAGAGAGCGAGAGAGAGAGAGAGACATAAGAGGGATTGGAGAGAGAGAGAGAGAGCATATGAGGGACGGAGAGAGATAGAGACAGAGAGGAGAGCCAGAGACAAAAAAAGAAACAAAACAAAACAAAATCGTTACCAGAATATACTATCAACAAACTACAAAACTACAAAACCACACTTACAAACTACCTCTCTACACTACCCCCTTTCTACAACCCCTACCCCTGCCCTCCTCTACTCCCCTCTACCCCCCCCACAACTACACAACAACCCCCACCACCCCGCGCTCTCCAACAGCGCGACATAAACACCCACGAACACCCCTCACTTACCGCGCGTCCTCGTCGATGATGGGCGTGACCGAGCCGGAACGAGACCCATACTGGCCGCCGTAGTAAGGGTCCTCGTAACTGGGCGTGGGCGTGAGGTAGGCGCTCCCGGGACCTCCGTAGGGGCGTGGCGATCGCTCCGGGGAAGACAGGTATCCATCGCCGCCGTGCATTCGTTCTGGGGGAGGAGGAGAGAAGAGAAGAAACGGGAATGAGAGAAGGGAAATAGGTATAATAGGAATAAATTGGAATAGAAAAAAAAGCTAAGTAAAGAATGGATAAGGAATGTTTTTTCTTTTTGTTTGTTTGTTTGATTAAATTAACGGGAATGAAAGAATGAAAATGAATATAATAGGAATAAATTGGAATAGAAAATAATCATAAATAAAGAAGTGGATAAGATTTTTTTTTTCTTTTTTGTTTGGTTAAATTAGTTTTTTTTTCTCTCCTATAACCTTTGAAGCCAGAGAATGATAATAATATAAAAAATATTGACTATAATAATAACAATGATAATTATGATAGTAATGATTTAAAAAAGGACAATAACATTAATGATAATAAAATAAGAGAATAAAACTGATAATAAAATAATAACAAAACGATAATAAAATAATAATAAAATATATTATAATAGCAATAATAGTAATGATAATCATAATGACAGTAATGATAATGATAGCAATAATGATATTTAAAACAATAGTAATACCAATAATTACAACGGCAATAATAATAATAATAATAATAATAATAATAATAATAATAATAATAATAATAATAATAATAATAATAATAATAATAAAAACGTAAATAACTGTGGCAATAATAATGACAACAAAAATACTAATAATGATAACAATAACAATTATAGTAATAAAAATAATGAAACTACCAATGATAATGATAACGATAATGATAATGATATTACTAATGATGATAATAATAAAAACAAAAATAATAATGATAAAATTAAAATTGTCATACTAATGATATTGATGATTTAAAAAATCATAATAACCATAAGATAACAAATAGATAAATAGACTAATTAATAATTGTTGTTCTATTGGTTTGTACTGAAAGAATCTGAAAGAGCTTTATTTTTTTCTTTGATCTAAAACAAAGAACATCAGTATAAAAAGCAATTTACGCGGCAATAAACAGCCGAATAAAACAAATGAGTGACCCATTAAAAACAGAAGAAAAGAAAAGAAAACGGGAAAGTAACTCTCCGGAAGAAAACGGGAAAGTAGTGTTCGAAAGAAAACGGGAAAGTAGTTTGGAAGAAAACGGGAAAGTAGTTTGGAAGAAAACGGGAAATTACCGTTCAGAAGAAAACGGGAAATTACCGTTCAGAAGAAAACGGGAAATTACCGTTCAGAAGAAAACGGGAAATTACCGTTCAGAAGAAAACGGGAAAGTAACGTTCGGAAAAATCCTGGAGATTATTAAGACTCAAAGGAAAATGACGAAATAACGTTCTTTCAGCATTGTCTAGATAATTACGTAGTGAAGGGCAAAGAAACAATTAAAAAAAAATACCGGAAGTCTAAGTTGATTTATGATTATAGATTAAAGAAAAAATGAAGACGGGGAACTGTTTCGGACACCAGTGCAGTGGAAAATAAAAATGATAAAAATAATGATGATAATAATAATAACGATAATGATAATAACAATGATAATAATAATAATCACCATAATGATAAAGATAATGATAATGATAATAATAATAATAAAATAATAATGATAATAATAATAATAATAATAATAATAATAATAGAAATAGTAAGAATTCATTTGCTTTTGGATGAGAAACAGTGACGCGCTTAATTAATCTAACAGAAAAAAAAACAAAATATGTAAAACAAAACACGAATATGCGTAAAAAATATATGAATGCGAACTAGACGCAGAATACAGAAAAAAACTAGACAGATTTATAAACAAAAAAATAAATAATCAAATTAGAAAAAAAATAAATTCAAACACGAATGAACATGACTTTGAATATAGGATAAAAATCACAACACGAACCAAATTCAAACTTCGTGCGTGTAACGGTTTTTCTCTGGCGCCATTTTCGATCACTAGTTTTACGGTGAAATCTTATCATTTGTTGCTG
>NC_091585.1:26185554-26188054 GCF_042767895.1 Penaeus vannamei
CCTCTTTTATGGATAATTGTTACTAAATCAGTTAATCTTTCGTTTAATCCAGGAGTTTTTTTATTTAATAGTTCATCATAAATTGTTTTCAAGATATATCCATTTTCCTAAATTTTACTCTCTCGTGGGATCTTTTGTAATTTGATTTCTCTCTGCACTGTCGTTATTGTTGCTGTTATCGTTATCATTGGTATCATTATTACTATCCCCATCATCATCATCATTATTATTATCATTATCATTACTGTTATTATCATAATTATCATTATTATTATCAATTTTATCATTGTAACTGTTATTGTTATTATTATACTTATCATTGTCATTATCATCATCATTGTCATCATCATCACCATCATTACTATAATTACTACTATCATTAACTTCATTATACATACATAGATATATATATATATATCTGTGTGTGTGTGTGTGTGTGTGTGTGTGTGTGTGTGTGTGTGTGTGTGTGTGTGTGTGTGTGTGTGTGTGTGTGTGTGTGTGTGTGTGTGTGTTTGCGTGTGTGCATGTGTATGTGTGTGCGTATGTATGTATACTTGTGTGTGTGTACGTGTGCGTATGTGCGTGTGCTATTAAGAAACCTAATTCATGAATTTCTTCGCCTCTTATTTCTTCTTTTCATTTCTCGTTTTCTCTCAAGTTTTCCGTTTTCTTTCGCAACATCAATATCTGTCAAGTTTTTTTTCGTCATGTTGGGTATCATGAGTTGCGGTTTGTATGCGTTCACGTGTATGTTTTATGTTGTGTACACGTGTATGTTTTATGTTGTGCACACGTGTATGTTTTATGTTGTGTACACGTGTATGTTTTATGTTGCGGACACGTGTATGGTTTATGTTGTGTACACGTGTATGTTTTATGTTGCGGACACGTGTATGTTTTATGTTGTGTACACGTGTATGTTTTATGTTGTGTACACGTGTATGTTTTATGTTGCGGACACGTGTATGTTTTATGTTGTGTGCACGTGTATATGTTTTATGTTGTGTATATGTGTATGTTTTATGTTGCGGACACGTGTATGGTTTATGTTGTGTACACGTGTATGTTTTATGTTGCGGACACGTGTATGTTTTATGTTGTGTACACGTGTATGTTTTATGTTGTGTACACGTGTATGTTTTATGTTGCGGACACGTGTATGTTTTATGTTGTGCACACGTGTATGTTTTATGTTGTGTGCACGTGTATATGTTTTATGTTGTGTATATGTGTATGTTTTATGTTGTGTATATGTGTATGTTTTATGTTGTGTACACGTGTATGTTTTATGTTGTGTACACGTGTATGGTTTATGTTGTGTACACGTGTATGGTTTATGTTGTGTACACGTATATGGTTTATGTTGTGTACACGTATATGGTTTATGTTGTGTACACGTGTATGTTTTATGTTGTGTACGCGTGTATGTTTTATGTTGTGTACACGTGTATGTTTTATGTTGTGTACACGTGTATGTTTTATGTTGTGTACACGTGTATGTTTTATGTTGTCTACACGTGTATGGTTTATGTTGTGTACACGTGTATGGTTTATGTTGTGTACACGTGTATGGTTTATGTTGCGGACACGTGTATGTTTTATGTTGCGGACACGTGTATGTTTTATGTTGCGGACACGTGTATGTTTTATGTTGTGTACACGTGTATATGTTTTATGTTGTGTACACGTGTATGTTTTATGTTGTGTACACGTGTATGTTTTATGTTGTGTACACGTGTATGTTTTATGTTGTGTACACGTGTATGTTTTATGTTGTGTACACGTGTATGTTTTATGTTGTGTACACGTGTATGTTTTATGTTGTGTACACGTGTATGTTTTATGTTGTGTACACGTGTATGTTTTATGTTGTGTACACGTGTATGTTTTATGTTGTGTACACGTGTATGTTTTATGTTGTGTACACGTGTATGTTTTATGTTGTGTACACGTGTATGTTTTATGTTGTGTACACGTGTATGTTTTATGTTGTGTACACGTGTATGTTTTATGTTGTGTACACGTGTATGTTATATGTTGTGTACACGTGTATGTTATATGTTGTGTACACGTGTATGTTTTATGTTGTGTACACTGTATGGTTTACGTTGCGTGCACGTGTATGTTTTATGTTGTGTACATGTGTATGCTTTAATGATATTATTGTATTATCATAATATCATGTATTATCATAATAATTGATAGCTGTTGTAGCAGCAGAGGAGTAATAATAGCCAAGCCTGTAGCTGATGCAGTACTAGTATTAGTAGTAGAAGTAGTAGTAGCTGTAGTAGTAGTAATATTAGTCGTAGTTGTAGTAGTATTGGTATTAGTAGTAGTTGTAGTAGTAGTTGTAGTAGTAGTTGTAGTAGTAGTAGTAGTAGTAGTAGTAGTAGTAGTAGTAGTAGTAGTAGTAGTAGTAGTAGTAGTAGTAGTAGTAGTAGTAGTAGTAGTAGCAGCAGTAGCAGAAGTAGTAGTAGTGATAGTAGTAGAAGTAGCA
>NC_091585.1:26193054-26200554 GCF_042767895.1 Penaeus vannamei
GACAGGAAGTCAAAGTTTGATATCAAGTATATATAAAAAAGTAAAATCTAGATAACGAGGTTTAAAGAGAGGAAGTTTAATGTCGTGTATATAAGAAAGAAGTCAAATCTAAAACTTAAGCGAGGAAGTCAAAGTTTGATACCAAGTTTATATAAAAAAGAGGAAGTCAAAGTTTGATACCAAGTTTATATAAAAAAGAGGAAGTCAAAGTTTGATACCAAATTTATATAAAAAACAGGAAGTCAAAGTTTGATACCAAGTTTATATTAAAAAAAGTCAAAGTTTGATACCAAGTTTATATAAAAAAGAGGAAGTCAAAGTTTGATACCAAGTTTATATAAAAAAGAGGAAGTCAAAGTTTGATACCAAGTTTATATAAAAAAGAGGAAGTCAAAGTTTGATACCAAGTTTATATTAAAAACAGGAAGTCAAAGTTTGATACCAAGTTTATATAAAAAAAGAGGAAGTCAAAGTTTGATACCAAATTTATATTAAAAAAGAGGAAGTCAAAGTTTGATACCAAGTTTATATAAAAAAGAAGTCAAAGTTTGATACCAAGTTTATATAAAAAAGAGGAAGTCAAAGTTTGATACCAAGTTTATATTAAAAAAAAAGAGGAAGTCAAAGTTTAATACCAAGTTTATATAAAAAAAGAAGTCAAAGTTTGATACCAAGTTTATATAAAAAAGAGGAAGTCAAAGTTTGATACCAAGTTTATATTAAAAAAGAGGAAGTCAAAGTTTGATACCAAGTTTATATAAAAAAGGGGAAGTCAAAATTTGATACCAAGTTTATATTAAAAACAGGAAGTCAAGGTTTGATACCAAGTTTATATAAAAAACAGGAAGTCAAAGTTTGATACCAAGTTTATATAAAAAAGAGGAAGTCAAACCTAGATAACAAGAATGGAAGATAAGGTCAAAGTTTAATGTCAAGTGTATATAAAAAAGATAAGGAGATTTAAGCGAGGAAGTCAAACTTTGAGATCAATTTTATATTAAAAAGAGGAAGTTCAATCTAGAACATTATCGAGGAAGTCAAAGTCTGATACCAAGTTTATATAAAAAAGAGGAAGTCAAACCTAGAACTTAAGCGAGGAAGTCAAAGTCTGATATCAAGAGTGCATCAGAACAAGGGAAGCCAAAAGAGTGACTAAAGAGCGGGTGGCGAAGGTCAGGGTGAGGTCAAATATCACGAAGAGGGTGAAGAGAAAGCCGAGGACTAAGGGGCGAGGCGAAGGACGAAGCGAGGGAGTGGAAGTCAAGGGTGAGAGTGAGCAAGACTTTTTTTTCCTTTTCGTTCCCGTAACTCTCCTCTCTATCTTTCTCTCTTCTTCCTTTTTTCTCTCTCTCTCCATTTCTTTTACTCTCTCTCTCTCTCTCTCTCTCTCTCTCTCTCTCTCTCTCTCTCTCTCCCTGTCTGTATGTCTATCCATATCTCTACCTCATTCTTTCTCTCTCTTTCTCTGTCTATCTATTTCTCTTCTTCATTTTCTGTCTCTCTCTTCCTCATTCTCTCTCTCTCTATTTCTCTTCCTCATTCTCTCCCTCTCTCTCTATTTCTCTTCCTCATTCTCTCTCTCTATATATATATCTCTTCCTCTCTCTCCCTATCTATATGGCTATCCATATATCTTTCTCATTCTCTCTCTCTCTCTCTATTTCTCTTCCTCATTCTCTCTCTCTCTCGATTTCTCTTCCTCATTCTCTCTCTCTCTCGATTTCTCTTCTTCATTCTCTCTCTCTCTCTCTCTCTATTTCTCTTCCTCATTCTCTCCCTCTCTCTCTATTTCTCTTCCTCATTCTCTCTCTCTATATATATATCTCTTCCTCTCTCTCCCTATCTATATGGCTATCCATATATCTTTCTCATTCTCTCTCTCTCTCTCTATTTCTCTTCCTCATTCTCTCTCTCTCTCTCTTTCTCTTCCTCATTCTCTCTCTCTCTCTCTTTCTCTTCCTCATTCTCTCTCTCTCTCTCTTTCTCTTCCTCATTCTCTCTCTCTATATATATATCTCTTCCTCTCTCTCCCTATCTATATGGCTATCCATATATCTTTCTCATTCTCTCTCTCTCTCTCTATTTCTCTTCCTCATTCTCTCTCTCTCTCTCGATTTCTCTTCTTCATTCTCTCTCGCTCTCGATTTCTCTTCCTCATTCTCTCTCTCTCTCGATTTCTCTTCTTCATTCTCTCTCTCTCTCTCTCTCTCTCTCTCTCTCTCTCTCTCTCTCTCTCTCCCTATCTATATCTCTATCCATATCTCGACCTAATTCTCCCTCTCTCCCTCCCTCCCTCCCTCCCTCCCTCTCTCCCTCCCTCTCTCTCTCTCTCCCATTCCATTTCCCGAAGTTGAAGGCAAAACGTAATCACTGCCATGACAAAAGGTCAAAAGGTCAAAAGGTCAAGCCAGGAGAGAGGGCAAACACCGGAGGTCTTGGGGCAGGTTGGCACTGGTAATGGAAACAGAAACTGGCACTGATGGGTATGTTTAAGATCGGCACTGGTGATGGAGGTGATGACAGGCGCTGCTGGTGATGAGGGGGAATCTCGGGGATAGTTGTGGGTGGTGGTGATGATGATGGTGATGATGATGGTGATGGTGATGATGATGGTGATGATGGTGATGGTGATGTATTGATGGTGATGATGATGATGATGTATTGATGGTGATGTATTGATGGTGATGTATTGATGGTGATGATGGTGATGTATTGATGGTGATGATGGTGATGTATTGATGGTGATGATGGTGGTGATGGTGATGGCGATGATGATGTGGTGATGATGATGATGATGGTGATGGTGATGATGGTGATGTAGTGGTGATGGTGATGGTGATGGTGATGATGATGTTGATGGTGATGATGATGATGATGATGATGATGACGATAATGATGATGAAGATAATGATGTGGTGATTAAATGCTGGATGCTGGGATTGTGATGGTAATGAAGTTCAAGATCATACTTATTATGATCGTGATGATGATCATGATGATGATGGTTACGATGACAATGACAATGACGATGACGCTAGTGATGACGATAGTGATGATTGAGATAGTCATAGCAGTACTGATGTTGATAAGAAAGAAGGAAATGTGAGAGAAAAAATAAAAAAATGAAAAGTAGCATTGTTGGCACCCCCGAAGGCCCTAAATATTTGGAAAATGACGCAAGGATGAAGAATGGGTGCGGCGAAAGGCACTGATTTATGGCACTGCTTTGTGAACGGCACCAGCTGGCCCTCCCGACGTAAACAAATGATGGAAGGCAAAGCTTTAATGATGGACTTTAAGGCAGGATCGAAAAATGACTCCCCCGTTTTTGGAGTCAATGTTGGTGGTCAATAATATTAACTTTTAACAAGTTGTTGGTGGAGTCAGTGTTATTAACTCAACAAGTTGTTGGTGGAGTCAATGTTATTAAGTAACAAGTTGTTGGTGGAGTCAGTGTTATTAACTCTTAAACAAGTTGCTTGAGTCATATGTTATTAACTCGAAACAAGTTGTTGGTGGAGTCAATATTATTTAGTAGCAAGTTGTTGGTGGAGTCAGTGTTATTAACTTGTAATAACTTGTGGTGGAGTCAATGTCATTAACTCGAAATAAGTTGTTGGTGGAATCAATAACAACCCATAACAACTTGTTGATAGAGTCACATGTTATTAACTCATAACAGCTTGTTGGTGGAGTCAAATGCAATTAACTCGTAATAAGTTGTGGTGGAGTCAATATTATTAACTCGTGACAGGTTGTTGGGAATTGACTGCCACAGGGAATGAAGTGACATCTGTGACTGACAGGAGGGACGGGGGATCCAAACCTTGCCTGGCACTGCGGTTGACATGATGGCAGACTGAAGTGACGGCAGGGAAAGTCACTGTAGGGGAACGAAGACAACGATAATAAAGGGAATCAAGAGGGCATAATGGCTAATAATTTACGGGGATAGTAAAGAGGGGGGGCTTGGCTTTAGAGTGGGGGGGGGGGGGGGGCGGGGGCGGCACTGGCAGCTGGCGCAAAGACTGATGTTTGTGTCTCGGTTGGGCACTGTTGACGTGGCATTGGCGATGGCGGTGAAGACGATGGATGGGGGGGCGAGTGTGGGTGACGGTGCGGGGTGGCGACGGGGGCGGGGCGACGGGGGCGGGGCGATGGGGACGGAGCGATGGGGGCGGAGGCGATGGGGGCGGGGCGATGGGGGCGGAGCGATGGGGGCGGGGTGATGGGGGCGGGGCGATGGGGGCGGAGGCGTCGGATGGGGTGAGTCGGCCGCGCGAGGGGGGGGGCGGGGCGTCATGGCGATGGCACGCATGAGGACGACGAGGCGGTCACAGTGAGAGGAGGAAATGGCTGTGATGGCGGCTGTGATGACACTGACCCTGTGAGGAGTAGAGGAGGTCGATGCGTTCTGGCGAGGAAGAGTATGAGGAGTAGGAGCGGGCCAAGTGTTGCGGGCGTGGCCCACCTGGAGGTCCCGTGGGCGGCCCGGCGGGGGGCGCTGACGGCCTGACTCCGCCCTTCATGCCTATCATGCCAGGGGGCCCGCCCGCAGACCCGCCCGGGCCACCCGGTCCGCCCGAGTACCGCTGGGGCTTAGGGGGAGCCACGCCCCCAGCTGGGGAGAGCATAAAATGTATTATGTTGTTTGTGAAACCCGAAATTATAAGATATAACTGAAATGTTCGCTTACAAAGTACAGGCGACTCGCGTCTCGCGCCCTGGCAGCAGCACCAGGCCTCGGGGCACGCAGGGCCGGCAGGAGGCCCGCCGGGCGCGCGGGCGTCTCTGGGCCGGGTCCTGGCTCGAGGGCTCGGCAGGAGCCTCGCCAGCGGCTCAGACACACCTCAGCGCCGAGTTCCCTCACCGGCCTCTGCGCGGGTCCCGGACCACGCGTGGTCAGGGGCCTCGGCGAGAGACGCGGCCATTCGGTCTCAGACTAGAACTCAATGTGAGGTCAGCAAAAGAAAGCTCCCAGACCACGGAGCTCTGGTCTGCTAGCCAGGTCTGCCGACGCCGGTCTGCTGAAGTAGGTCTGCCAGCGGCTCGAAGGCCAGGTCGGCAGCGTTCGTCCCGAGAGCTCAAGACCCGTGCCTGACACCCGACATCCTCGCACCATAAGCCTATTAAACCAGTCATCAG
This sequence comes from Penaeus vannamei, assembly GCF_042767895.1. NCBI lineage: Eukaryota > Metazoa > Arthropoda > Malacostraca > Decapoda > Penaeidae > Penaeus > Penaeus vannamei. Next base: position 26,198,200 of record NC_091585.1, read on the forward strand.
TGCCAGGTCCTAGTGCCAGGCTCTAATTCCAGGTCGTTTCAGGTCAAACATGCAGGTCAGGTAATCACAGGTCATCCCATGTGGTTACAGCACATAACATAGCCAATGGGAGAGGCACTGTCGGGGTGACACTAACCCACACAGAAGGGCTGAGGGGGAGGGACTTACCTGCTGGGGAGTAGGGGGGCCTCGGGCCGCGGGGGATGGGGGCCACGCCGGTGTTGTGGGCGGGGGCGCCGGGGGGGTAGGAGTGGGTCATGTAGTACCCCCCTGTTTTACCATTCTGGAAAAAAGAGATTTGGTGCATTAGATGAAGGGTCTTGAGGTACGTGAGAGATAGAGAACGAGGGAGGGAGAATGAGAGAGAGAGTGTGTGTGTGTGTGAGAGAGAGAGAGAGAGAGAGAGAGAGGGAGAGAGAGAGAGAGAGGAAGAGGAAGAGAGAGAGGGAGAGAAAGAGGAAGAGAGAGAGGGAGAGAAAGAGAGAGAGAGAGAGAGAGAGAGAGAGAGAAAGAGAGAGAAATAGAAAGAGACGGAGAAAAAAGAAAGAGAGAGAGGACTACATAAAAGAATACACCGCACTCGCATCACACTAATGATGGGAAATACAATTATCCAGAAAATGGACATGAAAATGGATTTATAACATTCTCCAGTTAATGTACTGTAGCAAGTTATTATACAGCAAGGAAACATTACTTCTGCGACAAAGACACATGCCACTCTTAACGAAGGGGCGAATGGCAGTTAAAACCAGCCAGAAACAGTAATAGAACGAATGGCAGTTAACACCAGCGAGAAATGGTGATAGAATGAACGTTATTACTGCCAGGTCGTTGTAACCTCTCCGGCGACCTTGCTGTTCATCGGTGAAAAAAAAAAAACAGATTCCTCCTCCTGACGCAACAAATAACAAAATAAAAACAAAAAAAACAAGGATCCATACGCAACGACAGTTCCCCTTCAAGAGAACATATAAAAAAAAAAAAACACCGTCACCCCCTCAACCTCCTCCCACCCTCCACCCCTCCCCACTCCTCCCTCCCGAAGAATAATAATAATTCCCCTTCAAGAGAACATATAAAAGAAAACACCCCCACCCCTTCCCCCTCCTCCCCCTACTCCCTCCTCCCCCCTCCCCACTCCTCCCTCCCGAAGAATAATAATTCCCCTTCAAGAGAACATATAAAAGAAAACACCCCTTCACCCCCTCATCCTCCCCTCCTCTCCTCCCCTCCCCCCTCCCCACTCCTCCCGAAGAAGAAGAAGACGAAAAAAAAAAAAAAAAAAATACGTCTGTTTTCCTCCCTAATGGCGGCTATTCTGGCCGGGTTCCTCGACTTTGAAACACACACGCAAACATCTTGACGTTCCTCGAGCTCCTTAACATCTCATCTTGGCTAATGGACAGATCCTCAGCCGCTGACACCGTTTCCTTGCGAGGGAAATGTGCAAATGAAGGAAAAGGTTTGATATCGAGGTAAATGTGCAAATGAAGGAAAAGGTTTGATATCGAGGTAAATGTGCAAATGAAGGAAAAGGTTTGATATCGAGATAAATGTGCAAATGAAGGAAAAGGTTTGATATCGAGGTAAATGGTGCAAATGAAGGAAAAGGTTTGATATCGAGGTAAATGTGCAAATGAAGGAAAAGGTTTGATATCGAGGTAAATGGTGCAAATGAAGGAAAAGGTTTGATATCGAGGTAAATGTGCAAATGAAGGAAAAGGTTTGATATCGAGGTAAATGTGCAAATGAAGGAAAAGGTTTGATATCGAGGTAAATGTGCAAATGAAGGAAAAGGTTTGATATCGAGGTAAATGTGCAAATGAAGGAAAAGGTTTGATATCGGGGCTGCTGTGAGCTCGGGGGTTGACGTGTGCCGGAAGGGGCTTTGTGGCGATGGTGTTTTGTTTTTTTGTTTTTTGTTGTTGTTTTGGTGTTTTTTGTTTTGTTTATAGCTTTCGATGTGGGGTACGGGTGTATGAGATATTTGGGTTTAGGTGGGTATTCGTGCTTTTTTTTTCTTTTTTTTATAACTTTCGATTTTGTTTTTTTGTTGTTGTTTTTTGTTTTGCTTATAGCTTTCGATGTGGGGTAGGGATATATATATATTTTTTTGTCTTTTTTTGTTTTGTTTATAACTTTCGATTTGGGGTAGGGATGTATGAGGTATTTGGGTCATGGTGGGTATTCACGCTGTTTTTTTTTTTTTTTTTTTGTGATTGTTTTGTTTATAACTTTCGATTTTGTTTTTGTTGTTTTGTTTATAACTTTCGATTTGGGGTAGGGATGTATATTTGGGTCAAGGTGGGTATTCCAAATTTATCTTTTTTTATCTTTTTTTATATTTTTTTT
>NC_091585.1:26210554-26215554 GCF_042767895.1 Penaeus vannamei
GAAGGGGGGGGCGGAGAAACCTGATTTAACGTTCATTTTGCTGATTGCGACCCTCCGAAACGCGCATAGAACGCTTTCGTGTGGTTGTCTGTGCATGCTTATAGTGATGTACACCCGGGGAAAGACGAACACACACAATTAATTCGCTCTGTCTTAGAGTTAGTTTTCTCTCTCTCTCTCTCTCTCTCTCTCTCTCTCTCTCTCTCTATATATATATATATATATATATATATATATATATATATATACAGATACACACACACATATATAAATATATTATGTACAGTTTCTTTTTTCTTTTTTTACGAAAACACAGTCATGTATTATACTTGATTCCCTTTCGTCTAGAGCCACTGTCAGACATCAACCCAATTCCTAAACAATAACAAACAACCAAACCAACCCCGCCCCCCCCAACACACACCCGCCCATCAAAACACCAAAACCACCCACGAGATCGCCGTCCGTGTCCTGGGCGCCACGTAGCAGCCGCCCACCCACCCTCACCCTCGCCCTCGCCGACCCTCATCGGCCCGCCCTCACCCTCGCCCACCCTCACCCTCGCCGTGTCGCTCGCCGGAGTCTTTGCACAGGCTAAACAGCAGCAGATGTAAGACGGAACCTTAGGCAAACACAGCCCACGGAAAGGCTACCAGCGAGGAGGTGACAGCGAGGGAACGGCAGACGGTTTCGTGGGCGTTCTTGGGCGTTCTTCAAACATCATGTTTATTTCGTGAATATTCCCCAGGTTCCTGCGGGATTTCTGCTTTGGTTCTGTAATGTTTTTTTTTTTTTTTTTGTTCTTCTATATTTTGTTCTTGTTCTTCTTGATTCGTTTATCTTTTTTTCTTTGTCTTGTTTTCATTTTTTCGTTTTCCTTCTTCTCTTTCTTTTTCTTCTTCTCCTTCTCCTCTTTCCTTTTCTTCTTCATTAGAGAGAGAGAGAGAGAGAGAGAGAGAGAGAGAGAGAGAGAGAGAGAGAGAGAGAGAGAGAGAGAGAGAGAGAGAGAGAGAGAGAGAGAGAGAGAGAGAGAGAGAGAGAGAGAGAGAGAGAGAGAAAGAGACAGACAGACAGACAGGCAGAGAAAGATAGAGAAAGAGAAAGAGAGAACGTGAGTGTATATATATGCATACGTTGAACGAGTAACTGTGTGACCATATAATCACACATACACCCAAGAGAGCAGTCCTACTGAAACACCACATGTATATGCCCAAGAAACCACATGCAAAAGAAACCGAAAAAAAAGAAAAAAAGAAAGAAAAAAAGAGAAAAGAAAAGAAAAAAAAAGAAAGAAAAAAAAAAAAGAGAGAAAAAAAGAAAAAACCGCACAGCACATGCAAAAGAACCCGATCTATTGCACATAGCCTGGGAGTAGTCTCATACCAGCCTGCATTGCCTCGCCTGACTCCATTAGTCGAAACCCCACCGATGCCTTAATAACTAATAGCGTATCGGCTCAGAGATTCAATCAAAAGAATTTATTGAGTTCGGGGAAAGGTTCTAAAGCCTTAGGTTAGTCGCTCCGAAATTAGATGTTAAAGTCAAAGTTCATATCTGTTCGATAAATTTGATTATGAGATTGTTAATCACTACATTGGATGATTATAAGTATATATGATTAACGAAGCCATTGCAGGTGCGTTGCAAAAGGCCACACGCGAATTTTGCTTCGAAAAATGAATAAATAGATCAGATACACGAAAATAAAATATAATCCAAACTTAGATTAGTCTCCCCTTAAAGAAAAAAAATCGTCTGTTATTCCTCATTTGCAAAACGCTTCATCACATTCTTTTCTCCTTCCCTATGCTTATCCTCATTTTCTTCTTCCTCTTCTTCTCCTCCTCCTCCACCTTCTTTCATTCCTGTCCATGATCTTCCATAATGAATTTCGCGCAGGGATCGATTCTCATCTGAATTTCAAATGGTCGTTTAAATTCCAAATATAATTTAGCAGCTCCCGTTTTCTTTATGATGTCGTATACTGTTTCTACAAGAGATAGAGATAGCGAGAAAAAGGAATAAAATGTGAAAGGAGAAAGGGAAAAAAAAGATGAAAAAGACGAAAAGATGTTATAACTTGCTTAAAATGATAAGAGAAGTAAATTGAAAAAGGAAAGAAAAAGATTACGTAAAGAAAACGGGGAAATCGAAGTGACAATAATTCACCGAGAAGAAAATGGGAAAAAAATAAAAAGGCATAACATTAGAAGAATAGAAGGAAAACATAAAAAAGGGGAAAGAGGGTGAAAAATACAGATAGAACAGTAAATCGCCAACCAAATAAGGACACTTCTAAAAATAGAAAGGCCCCCAGCCTCTCTAAAAGCAAGGCGCCCCCCCCCCCCGTCTCCGAGATGTGATCCGTTTGCTACCAATACCTCGCGGACCTCTCTGGATGTCCTTTGTGAGGGCGACACGGCCACTTGTCACGGGCGTCGATAAGGTTGAAACTCCTATTCGCATCGTCTAGGAATCCCTCTGCTTCCTCCCGAGTGGCGTGGCATTCTGTTGGCCCCGCGCCTGTGTTTCCCCTCGAGCCACGAAGGGTAGAGCAGGAGGCGCGGCTTAAAGAGTCTCGAAAGAGGGGAAGGGTCCCACTGCCCTCATTATTAGGGGCCCGGTGAGCTCCCCTATTCGAAGGACACTATTTCATCTCACGTATTTAAACCGCGGGGATACGTACCTATGTCGACTTCATTTTCCCTTTTTTTCGGCCATTCATACTGCCCCCGCTGTTGGTTCCAGGTCGCGTTGGGGATTCATTCCAAAGGACAAGAGCAATAGTGAGAGTGAAGCTGAATGGCTGACAGGTGACCTAACTTTGTCGCTGAGGTGATCGCGCGAGTAACAGCTGGCGAGGTAATTGCCCAAGAGAGAGAGAGAGAGAGAGAGAGAGAGAGAGAGAGAGAGAGAGAGAGAGAGAGAGAGAGAGAGAGAGAGAGAGAGAGAGAAAAAGTTGCCACCGAGGAAACTTTTCCATTGTGAGCATTTCTACTCCTTTTTTTTTACGCCGTCGATGTGGAAGATGTGTTTGGATTAAGCGCTGTTGTGGGATGGGGGGGGGGGTAAAAAAAAAGTACATTTCCAAGGCAGTGTTTCGAAAACATGTTATTTTCAAGTTGAAAAGGAAATGGGGCGGGGGGGCGGGGTGAAGTCTTTTCACGGGGAAATTCACCTTGATGGAACCTGGCCAAGAAGGCTGCGCTAATTAGCATTCTTTTTTAATACATACGGTTACCAAAGCTGCGAGCTGACACCTGCAGCAGCCCACTCATCACACGTGGCGCACAGAAAACGTTCGATTTACAAAAAACGTTTGAGCGCACTTTTTGGTCGACACCGAAGGCCATCCTACTTCCTGCACGCGAACCCACGAACAACTCCAGTAATCAATCACAGACTGTAGCTATCTTATGTCAACGGTTTTGGTACACTATTTACTTGAGGAGAGAGAAGAGGAAGAGGAGAGGAGAGAGGAGAGAGGAGAGAGGAGAGAGGAGAGGAGAGGAGAGGAGAGGAGAGGAGAGGAGAGGAGAGCAGAGGAGAGGAGAGGAGAGGAGAAGAGAGAGAGAAGGAGAGAGAGAGAAGAGGAGAGGAGAGGAGAGGAGAAAAGAGAAGAGAAGAGAAGAGAAGAGAAGAGAAGAGAAGAGAAGAGAAGAGAAGAGAAGAGAAGAGAAGAGAAGAAAAGAGGAGAGAAGAGAAGAGGAGAGGAGAGGAGAGGAAAGGAAAGAGGAGAAAAGAAAAGAGGAGAGGAGAGGTGAGAAGAGAAGCGAAGATAAGAGAAGCGAAGCGAAGAGAAGAGAAAAGGAGAGAAGAGAAGAAGAAAATGAGAGGAGAACAGGGAAGACCATCTACCCCCTGACACACGTACATGTACCAACCGATCACTCCTTGCTACCAAGTAACGCCAGTAAACCAAGGCTATTCTGAATAAAATCCAGGACTCCCAACCACCCCCAACTCATAAACTACCTATGATATACCTAATCCAACTTAATCCAAGCCATCAGAGAAAAAATAGACCCTGTAATACAACTAATCCAACTAAAAATCATAAACTACCTATGATATACCTAATCCAACTTAATCCAAGCCACCAGAGAAAAAAATAGACCCTGTAATCCAACAAATCCGACTAAAAAAGCCTCCAAGCCACCAGGGAAGAAATTTAGAACCCGAGAAGCGACATTTAAACCAGAAACCGAAGCAAACTCGAAAAAATAGACCCTGTAATACAACTAAATCCAACTAAAAAAAAGCCTCCAAGCCACCAGGGAAGAAATTCAGAACCCGAGAAGCGACACTGAAATCCCGACGCAAACCGAAGGCAACTCGTAAGGGACCCATAACAACACCGCCGGCAGGATGGCAGAGTACCCGAGTCCGTCAGCGCACGCAGAGCCGAGATCCCCGCCGAAGCCCGGGTGTTCGCTCCATCATCTCAGCCAATCAGGGTATGTGGGAGCAAACATGTGGCGGGCTGCTGTGGGGTTCCCTGGACGCGGCTCACTGCCCCTGTTCCTCCACACAATGGCGTTTTTTTTTTTTTTTTTTGCACAGTCGCGGGTTTTGAGGAAATAGAGGAAGGAGAAAAATAATGGAATGAATAAACTGAGTGAAAAATATCAAAGGGTTCATCTTTTTTTTTAAATTTCTTTGTCTTCTTTTTGTTTTCATTTTCTCATTTTCATTCCTCTCTTTCTTTTTCTTCTCCTTCTCTTTCGTTTTCTTCTCCTTCTCCTCCTCCTCTTTCGTTTTCTCCTTCACCTCTTTCGTTTTCTTCTCCTTCTCCTCTTTCGTTTTCTCCACCTCCATTTCTTTTTCGAAAATGATATTGAAATGCGCACACAAACTATTGAAGTGTTATCTCCGTCTCCATAGATATACTACGAGGTACGCCCGGCGTCTTCCAGTAATTCCAGCAACTTCAAATGTATCAGATTACATCAAAGTCCCATAAGATTAAAGATAATAATTCTACCTGTATAATGCTA
>NC_091585.1:26225554-26230554 GCF_042767895.1 Penaeus vannamei
GAGGAAGAGGAAGAGGAGGAGGAAGAGGAAAAGAAGGAGGAGGAAGAGGAAAAGAAGGAAGAGGAAGAGGAAAAGAAGGAAGAGGAAGAGAAGGAAGAGGAGGAGGAAGAAGAAGAGAAGGAGGAGGAAGAAGAGAAAGAGGAAGAGGAAAATTAAGAAGACGAAGAGGAAGAGATGGAGGAGTAGGAAAGAGGAGGATGGGGAGAGGCGTTACATCAACGACCAGGAGGGGGTAGGGGGGAGGTTGGTGTCGTATCACAGCGCAAAGAAGAAGGCAGGTGGGGGGAGGGGGAGGGGGAGGGAGGGGAAGGAGGGGAAAGTGAGACTAATGCATTTGTTGCTCTTGACTTGCAGGAGCGAATCTTTACTACCCCCCCCTCCTCCAATCGAGTCTTCTCTCTCTTTCTCTCTCTATGTTTCTCTATTTCTCTCGCTGTCTCTCTTTCTCTGTTTCTCTCTTTCTCTCTCCATATCTCTCTCTGTCTATCTCTCTGTTTCTCTGTTTCTCTGCTTCTGTCTCTTTCCTCCCATCCCTCTCGCCTCTCCTCTCCCTCTCCCTTCCCCCTCTCCCTCTCCCTCCCTCTCCCTCCTCCCTCAACACTCCAAAGCCAGAACTATAGGGACTCCTGTACCCCTCCCCCATCCCCCCTTCCCCCTCACCCTCTTCCCCCTTTCCACCCCCCTCTCCCCTCTCCCCCTCCCAAAGCCAGAACTATAGGGACTCCTGAACCCCTTCCCCCTCCCCCTTCCCCCTGCCTCCTTCCCCCCCTCCTCCCTCTCCCCCACTCCCCCCTTCCACCCTCTCCCTCTTCCCCCCTCTCTCCACTTCCCCCTCACCCCTCTCCCCCCCCACCCCCTCCCAAAATGGCTGCCCTTCTCCTAGTCGAAAAATTGGGATTCTTTAATGCGTTTGAAATTCAATCCCACACACTTGTTGTCTCGAGAAATGGCTTGGCTTCCCCCCTTTTTCCTTCTCTCTCTCTCTCTCTCTCTCTCTCTCTCTCTCTCTCTCTCTCTCTCTCTCTCTCTCTCTCTCTCTCTCTCTCTCTCTCTCTCTCTCTCTCTCTTCTAAGTCGGTTGATTTTAACTCTTTCGTATTCTTTTATCTATTTGAGTTTTTTTTTCGTTTTTTTTTTCTCGCGTGTTTCTCTCTTTTTCTCTTTCTATGTTTCTCTCTCTTTCTCTTTGTTTCTCGTCTTCTCTGTTTCCTCTCTCTTCTTCTCTATGATTCTCTCTCTCTCTCTCTCTCTTTCTTTCTTTCTCTTCTTCTCTGTTTCTCTCTCTGTCTTTCGCTCGCTCTCTCTCCTCTCCCTTTCTCTCTTTTCTCCCTCCCCTCCCTTCACCTCTCCCTTCCACTCTCCCTCTCCCTCCCTCCCTCCTTTCCTCCCCCTCCCTCCCTCCCCTCTCCCTTCCCCTCTCCCCTTCCCCCTTCCTACCCTTCCCTCCCCTTCAATTCTCCCCTCCCTCCACCTCTCCTTCCCTCCCTCCCCCTCTCCCACCTTTAGACGTGTGCTCTGCGGCCGCCCATCACGCCACGCCCGCGCACTCGAGTCACGTACCTGTTACACGGGAGAGTCGACTCCCCCGCCCCCCACCTGACTCGCTTTCTCTCTCTCTTTCTGTTTCTCTGTCTATATGTGTCTGTCTGTCATTCTGTTTATTTGTGTCTGTCTGTCTTATCTATCTGTCTATTCACGCGCGCGCGCGCGCGCGCGTGTGTGTGTGTGTGTGTGTGTGTGTGTGTGTGTGTGTGTGTGTGTGTGTGTGCACTCTCTCCCTCTCTTTCTTTCCACATTACTCCCTTATGCAATCATTGTCACACACATACATGTACGTATCTACCAATGCATATAACAAATTTATATATAAAAAAAAAGTGTTTTCATACTGAACTGCGGAAAAAAAACAGACGAATATAGAACACCTTTATCAATATCCTTCAGTGTATTGTTAATTTTTGAAATGTGTATAACGTCACCACAACGAATCACAATATTCTCGTTATTATCATCATCATTATTACCTTTCACACGGGCTCAAATCACGGACTTCTGAACACAATGCACGAAGCAATTGGAGAGGAAACCCCCCCCCCCCCACACCTTTATAGGCAAAATTAATAACAAGTTTATTTATAAAATGAATGCTTGCTTTTGTCTTGTGACAGGTGCAGTGTCAAGCGCGGAATCAGTGACGTCATAAAATGTCAACTGTCACTTGGTACAGTATATTCTATTTTTCTTTTAAAGTATATGTAATGTATCTATATTCATATCTATATCTAAAGCTGTAAACTTGAACTACTTAAAACCACATCTATATCTATACTTGAATCTATATATATATTTATATCTATATATATCTATATCTATAACAATATACTTATAGCTAATTAGATCCACAGTATATCTATTATCTAAAATTGTATCCATATCTGTATTTATATCTATACATATCTATATCTATACTTGTATCCATATCTGTATTTATATCTATACATATCTATATCTATACTTGTATCCATATCTATCTATCTATGCATCTATCTATCTATCTATCTATCTATCTATATATATATATATATACATCTATCTCTCTATATCTACATCTATATCTTTATATCTACAGTAAATCTACATCTATATCCGCGATATATCTTTATCTGTACCTGCATCTACACCTTTACCCAAGCTTTCATCATAATTCTTATTTATATCTACGTCGGTATGTATATTTATCCCACCTCCTCGTTATTCTTTTTATGGCATTATTCTCTTGTCAGTCTTCCTTTTCTCATCATTCTCTCGCTTCTCCTTAATGCGTTCTGTTCTGACGCCCACATCACGCCCACAGGGTTACGCTATTGTTGTTCCAAGTCGTCCCGCCCACATCCCTCCCCCGCCCACAGATCCTCTTAGCTTACCAACCCCCCACCAACACACCAACCCACGCCCCCCAGAAGACTGAAAAGACCCTATGTTCACGAACGCCCACGCTCCTCCCCTCCCTTTCCCTCCCTCCCCACCTCCTACCTCACTCACGCACTCGAGAGGGAAGAGTGACAACCAATCGGCGTCGGGAGTGGGCGTGTGGGCGTGAAGGGGGGGGGGGGGAGGGAGGGGGGATTATGCTTTCACGCCCTTTCACCTTCGCCTCTCAAGATGCAGCCCCGCAACCAGCTGTGCCTCGACGGCCGGTGGAGGGCCTTGGCAGAGGTGTGACGGCGGTGGTGGAGGGAGGGAGAGGGAGGGAGGGAGGGAGAGGGAAGGAGGGAAGGAAGGATGGGGAGGGAGGGATGGGGGAGGGATGGGGAGGGAGGGAGGGAGGGAGAGGGAGGGAGGGAGGGAGGGAGAGGGAGGGAGGGAGGGGAGGGAGAGGGAGGGAGGGAGGTTAGGGAGGGAGGGATGGGGAGGTTAGAGGGAGGGAGGGAGGAGGAGGGAGGGAGGGAGAGGGAGGGAGGGAGGGAGGGAGGGAGGGAGGGAGGGAGGGAGGGAGAGAGAGAGAGAGAGAGAGAGAGAGAGAGAGAGAGAGAGAGAGAGAGAGAGAGAGTGAGAAGAGAGGTAGAGAGAAAAGAGCTAGTGAGAAGAGAGGTAGTGAAATTAAATTTAATGAGAGAAGTACTAAAAGAGAAAAAGCGAGAGAAGAGCCAGTAAGAGAACAGAACAGCCCAAGAAGAGACCCTGGACCCACAGACAGCCGAAGGAGAGCCTCCGGGACGCCGTACCAGAGGCGCCAGAACACCCGGGTCCTCCTCCGAAGCCGCAGCCCGGAGGCGAGTGAAGCGAGGTGCACCTGTAGCCGCCGCCGCCGCCGCTCTCCTCAACGTCGCCTCACCTCTGTCCTTTGCCTCAACCCGAGCGCCAGGGAAGCGGACGGAGGCGAGGGGAGGGGAGGGGAAGCAGGGGGAAGGGGGAGGAGGGAGGAGGGAGGAGGGGGTGGTGGGTGGGGAGGGGTGGGGGGAGCGGGACTTCAAGGTGCACCATCGCTTATGCAATACGAGGAGCGTGACGCGGACGCGGCCGTAGGAGAGAGAGGGAGAGCGAAGGGAGGATAAAAGGGAAGGAAGGTGAGGGGATAATAGGAGGAGGAAGGCAAGAGAGGCGTCTGTGGAGGGGCGAGGAGGAGGGGGGGGGGGGTTGTGAGGCGAGGAGGACGAGGAAGACGAGGCAGGGGGTGGGGGGTTGAGGAGGACGAGGGGGGCGGAGGGAGAAGGGGTGGTGAGGGGCGTGAGGGCGCGGGCTATGGGCGGGGGGCGTGGCGACGGTCGTGGGAGGAGACAAAATAAATAGGTGATGGATGACAATAGACGCCCATGTCGCTGTCGCCGTGACCTGTTTGGGCGGCGAAGTTTTGAAGTTGATGGAGTCGAGCGGTGATGGGGCGGCGGGCGCAGTGCCAGCCAGGACTCCGGAAGCTTCTCCTCGTGGCACCAGTGACACGGGGGAAGGAGCGCACACACACACGCCCACACACCTGCAGCGCGCGCTCTCTCACTGCCTGTCTTTCTCTCTCTCTCTCTCTCTCTCTATCTATCTATCTATCGATTCATCTCTCTCTCTCAGTCTCTCTCTGTCTGTCTCACCTCTCTCTCTCTCTCTCTCTCTCTCTGTCTGTCTGTCTGTCTGTCTTCCTCTCTCTCTCTCTGTCTTCCTCTCTCTCTCTGTCTTCCTCTCTCTCTCTCCCACTCCCACTCTCTCTTACACCCCCCCCCTCCCTCCCTCCATCTCCTTCACACCCACCCAGTCGACCGGATCACCACCACCTAAGCCTCAAATTAATACGTAATGAGCAACTCTTCTCCGAGTGCAAAGTACACCAATTAAAAAGAAAAAGAAAAAAAAAGCTAAAAAAAAAAGAAAAATTAATCTTTAAGCCAAACACGAGCGAGAGGCTTCACTACTGTTAGCTTTCTAGTACAAAATAAACCTCCGTTATTAAGGGGGCGAGGGATGCTTCCGAAGGCCAGGTGAGCCGGGATGCTGGAGGGAGGGAGGGAGAGG
>NC_091585.1:26235554-26250108 GCF_042767895.1 Penaeus vannamei
CATTTCTATTCCACTCACATAGTCTTTTAATAATCTTACTCACTCTTTTTTACTCACTCTCACTCTCCTCTTTCCACTCCCTGGTCTTCACTGCACGAGTATTCCACTCACATAGTCTTTTAATAATCTTCTTACTCACACTAGTTTTTTCCTTTTAAAACTCACTCTCACTCACCTCTTCCCACTCCCCTGGTCTTCACTGTACGAGTATTCCACTCACATATTACAATAATCTTACTCACTCTTTTTTACTCACTCTCACTCGTCCCTTTCCACTCCCCTGGTCTTCCCTGCACGAGTATTTCAAGCACCGTCTCAGTTCTCATAAGTCTCTTGCCTCAATCTATATCCTTTTCCTCGGATTTCTATTCTCTTTGTATTCATGTTTTCTTGTTTTATATGTCTCTCCTCTCTCGCTTTCCCATCCCCTCATTCGCTCACATTTCATCGGGTATATTACATATGCAGAATCTGGGAAATGCAAGCCGTGGATTCTTTAGTGTCCGTGCATCAGGCGAAAGAATTCTCCTGAACAAACCCTTTTTGGACAGTTGTTCGTAATACCGACGTGATTCCAGGTCCTGAACAATTGTGCCTTTACGTCTTATAAATATATATGAGGTGTCTGTTTTATCCGGAGTTCAAAACGCGGGTTTATTTTCACTCATTTCTAGCTGGGATATAGATTAAAGGGTCCATGACTTTCACCCATTCCTAAAGGGGACAGATTAAAGTGCCCTTCATCTGCACTTTTTCTGAATAAGAACGTAGATTAAAGCGAGCCATTATTTTCGCCACTTTCTGATAGGGACACGGAGCAAAACGAGCCATTATTTCACTCCTTCCTAATACGGGCACAAGATTGAATTACACATTATTTTCACCCATTCCCGGAAGGCTCATCGATTGAAGCGACCACTTCCACTTCCTCCTAATACGGGCGCGCATCAAAACGCCCACGATTCCGACGTCCTCCTAACCGGAACGCGGATTCGGACCGGGCATTACCTCGCGGCTCCACCACAACGAGACCCGCCTGATGAAGAACCGGCCAGGTTGAGGCTCAGTCTGAACACGTCCGCTCGAGCCCTTTGAACACCCGCGTGGCTCTGACAGGCGGCCGAAGGGGGGACGGAATAAGCCCCGGGCGATCCGAGCGGCCCCGAAGTCATCAGCTGACGCGGGGGGGAGGAGCGGCAGGCAGGGGGCCAGAGGGACAGGCGGCGAGTTCGCGTGTTTACGTCAGTCCCCGCTCGAGTCATGGCGCGTCCAAACTTGCCCCTTCTGACGTCCAAACTTGCCCCCTTCTGACGTCCAAACTTGCCCCCTTCTGACGTCTAAACTTGCCCCCTTCTGACGTCCAAACTTGCCCCCTTCTGACGTCCAAATTTACCCCTTCTGACGTCCAAACAATGCCATACTCTCTCCCGGGGACGCGTCCGGGGGCAAATAAACACACGCGCGTCGGTGCTAACAAACTAATACGCACGTAAACACCTTTGGGCACGGAAAAACAAGGGAGGGAAAAGCAGGAACACACAAACAGTCGGTCACTTTCGCCCCTCCCGACCTCGCTGGCGTATATTTTACAAGTGACTCAGAGGCGGGAAGAGAGAGGAGAGAGAGGGAGAGGACGAGGGGAGAAGAGGAGGGGAAGCACCATAACTTTCCTTCCTCACAAAATCCCGGAGGGGAAGCACCATAACTTTCCTTCCTCACAAAATCCCGGAGGGGAAGCACCATAACTTTCCTTCCTCACAAAATCCTGGAGGGGAAGCACCATAACTTTCCTTCCTCACAAAATCCGGTATTAAAGGCGGTCCATCCCGCCGGCCTTCACGCCGTCAGCCGCAATCACCACACCCGCAGCGATCACCTTCTGACACCTCCACCGCCTCCGTCACCGTCACCGCACAACGCCCCTTCGCCACACTATATTTCCACGTATATTTTTAATACCTTTAATCCCTCCTCGTCGCCCGCACACCGCACCATCAACCACCCTACTTATAGCCTTCACGCCACCAACCCCCAACCACCACACCCCCAACGATCACCTTCCGACACCACCGCCACCGCCACCGCACAATAATTTCCACAACTTACACATACATCTTTTTTTTATACTTTTAATCCCATATACATATTTTTTTTTACCTTTAATCCCCCTCCACCCGCCCGCCCACCGCACCACCAAACACCACACTACTTACCACCATACCCTCCGCCCGCCCACCGCACCACCAAACACCACACTACTTACCACCATACCCTCCGCCATGCACGCCCGGTCACCACACTCCCCGCCACCGCTCGATACGACCACCACACCTGCAAGAGACTCACTCGCTCGCTCGCGGACGACACCCGAACACGCGCTACCCGACCTTCCCCGACCAGCGCCCGACCCACTGTGCGGATAACAACGGAATTAATAAAGGGTAAATAGACGGCGCCGCGGAACCACTTTCTTTAAAGGCCCCCGACGAAGGCGTGGAGCTTCTTCCCCTTCCCCTTCCCCCCCCCCCTTCCCCCCCCCCCCCCGCCCGTGGATCAGATAAGCCCGCCCCGACGCGCGCCCCCCCCCCCCCCCCCCCCCCACGCCATGGCGCTCTGAAAGCCAAAGGGGACCAGCGGCGCTCTGACATTTAGCGGGCAGGGGGGGGAGGGGCAGGGGGCGGGAGGGGGGTCAGGGACAGGGGTGGCAGGGGTTCAGGAGGGGGTTCAGGAGGGGGTTTTCAGGAGGGGGACAGGGGTTCAGGAGGGGGTCAGGGGTCGTCAGGGGTCAGGGGGTTCAGGAGGGGTGGCATGGGGTCAGGGCGACAGGGAGGTCAGGGGCAGCAGGGGGGGCGCCGAGGACTCCCAGGGAAGGCGCGGCCGATGCCTGTCGGGGGAGGAACCGCTCTCGAGTCCCGCGATGCCGTCTGCAGCGGCGTGGCATCGCGAGCGGGCATCCGGGGAGGCTCTTAAAGGGACCGGTGTTGTTGGCATCAATGCTCGCGCGGCGCTGTTGTTGTCGGTGTTGTTGTTGTTATTGTTTTTCTTTGTTGTTGTTGTTTATGTTTTTTTGTTGTTAATTATTGTTGTCGATGTTGTTGTTGTTATTGTTGTTTTTGTCTGTTTTTGTTCTTTATGTTGTTGTTGCTGCTAATGTCGATGCTGATGATGTTGTTGCTGCTGCTGTTGTCGATGGTGGTGTTGTTGTTTTTGTTGTTGTCAGCGCTGATTTTCTGGCGGTGTTATCTCTCGTCATAATTATCTTTGATGCATTGGTTATAATGATGATGACTTTGGTGTTGATAATGAAGAGGAGGAGGAAGAGGAAGATAGTAAAGGTAAATCAATGATAATATCAATATTGAAAGTAATAATAATAATAATAATAATAGTAATAATAATAGTAATAATAATAGTAATAGTAATAGTAATAGTAATAGTAATAGTAATAGTAATAGTAATAGTAATAGTAATAGTAATAGTAATAGTAATAGTAATAGTAATAGTAATAGTAATAGCAATAGCAATAGCAATAGCAATAGCAATAGCAATAGCAATAGCAATAGCAATAGCAATAATAATAATAATAATAGCAATAATAATAATAATAATAATAATAATAATAATAATAATAATAATAATAATAATAATAATAATATCAAACAATCAGAAAAATTATTATGATAATATTGATGATGATACAATGATCATGATGAATAACGAATATAATAATAATAATAATAATATATAATGATAATATATAATGATAATAACACCATCTGCAGTCATATCAATACCAGTAATAAATTATTTTTTATTTTTTTTCCATTAATTCTGCTGCTATAATTTTCATCGGAATTAATATTCTCATTTTCTGGCATTGTCATTTGTCATTATCATTATTGTCCTTATAATTCATCATTATTATTTGTCATAACCATTATTATCCCTATAATTTATCATTATTCATTGTCATAATCATTATCATCCTTGTCATTTAATATTATTCATTGTCATAATCATTATTCATTATTATTATCCTTGCCATTTATTATTATTCTTTGTCCTTATTATTATTATTTATAATTATTCTATACATCATTATTACGATCACTTATCCCTTCGTTTCTCTTCCCAGTTATAATTATTATTCCCAATATCATCATTGTCTTCATTACTATTGCTTTTATTTCCTTTATCATTATCAATAATTGTTTTCATGTTATCATTATTATCATCATTAATATCATCATTGTTATTGTTGTTGAATATTATTCATGTTATTATCATTATTATCTTTATCATTATTGTCATTATTGTTTTCATTATTATTATTATTATTATTATTATTATTATTATTATTATTATTATCATTATCATAATTACTATTATTGTTGTTAATACTACTGCAAATACCATTGACAGTAATAATAATAATAATAGTAACAATAATAATAATAATAGTAATAATGATGATGATGAAAATAATAATAATAATAATAATAATAATAATAATAATAATAATAATAATAATAATAATAATAATAATAATAATAACAAATAATAATAATAATAATAACAATAATAATAATAATCATCATCATCCATTATGAATATCATTTCACTCAACTCCATGACCCTGGCACCCTCCTTCCCCCTCTTCCCTTCCTCTCGCCTCCCTCGACCCGCTCTTTCGGCTTCGGACCAACGCGCATCAGGGGGACGTGTGCTCGCCGCTGGGTCTCTCATCCGCTGCAGAGACCCGTCGACCAAGCGGCTCAGCTCAGCCTCCGAGAGAGAGTGTAAGCGGCTTCGGTCCGGACTGCTTTTGATTTTGCGGGATTTTTTTCATCTTTCTCTTTCTTTCTTTCTCTCTCTTTTTTTTTTTTTTTTTGGTCTTTTTCGTGCTTTTTATATATATATTTTTTTTTTGAGGGGGGGGCTTTGTTTTTGTCCGTCTTTTGTTTCTTCTTATTCTTTTCTCTTTTTATTTTCTATTTCTCCTCCTTCCCCTCCCTCTCCTCCTGCTTTTCTCTCCTCTCCTCCTCCTTCCCTCATTCTCCTCCTACCCCTTCTCCCCTCCCCTTCCTCCTTTTCCTAACCTTCTCCTCCTTTTATCATCTCTCTCTCCCTTCCCATCTTCTTCCTCTTCTTCTTTGCGAAAGTTCTGTTAGACTTTCTCAAGATGAAAATATCACGCGAGATCCCCGGAGGAGAGAGAGAGAGAGAGAGAGAGAGAGAGAGAGAGAGAGAGAGAGAGAGAGAGAGAGAGAGAGAGAGAGAGGGGGGGGGGGGGGAGAGGGAGGGAGAGAGAGAGAGAGGGGGGGCGAGGGGGAGAGAGAGAGAGAGAGAGAGAGAGAGAGAGAGAGAGAGAGAGAGAGAGAGAGAGAGAGAGAGAGAGAGAGAGAGACAGAGAGAGAGAGAGAGAGACAGAGAGAGAGAGAGAGGGGGGGGGAGGGAGGGAGGCAGGGAGGGAGGGAGAGAGAGAGAGACAGAGAGAGAGAGAGAGAGAGAGAGAGAGAGAGAGAGAGAGAGAGAGAGAGAGAGAGAGAGAGAGAGAGAGAGACAGAGAGAGAGAGAGAGAGAGAGGGAGAGAGAGAAACAGAGACACAGAGAGAGAAACAGAGATAGATAGATAGATAGATAGATAGATAGAGAGAGAGAAATTCCCGCCCAGGCCCAGGCGCGAGAAGGCGACCTCGCCCTCCGAACCCAAACGCCCGACACATGGCAACAGCTTCAGGAGAATCAACAAATATGGCTCTCTCTTCCCTCCCCTTTCCTATCCGCCGTAGTTCTTTTCCCTCCATCTCTCCATTCTTCTCTCCCTCCCTTCCTCCCTCCCCTTCCTATCCCTCCATTCCTCCCTCCCCTTCCTATCCCTCCTTCTCTCCCTCCCCTTTCCTGTCCATCGTAGTTCTCTTCCCTCCACCTCTCCATTCTTCCTTCCTCCATTCTTCCTTCCTCCCTTCTTACCTTCCTCCCTTCCTTCCCTCCACCTCTCCCTCCTACCTCTCATCCCTCCTCCCTCCCTTCCCTCCTCCCTCCCTTCCCTCCTCCCTCCTCCCTCCCTTCCTCCCTCCTACCTCTCATCCCTCCTCCCTCCCTTCCCTCCCTCCCTCCCTTCCTCCCTCCTCCTCCCCTCCTTCGACACACGGCAAGAAATATACAAGCTCTCAGCCTCACACGCACTGCCTCGCACTCGCCACCTGTCTGGACGCCTCCTGCCTGAAGAAGAGGGGGACGCGGAGGCCTGAAGAAGAGGGGAAGGAAAAAAGGGAAGAAACGGAAGGAAAGAAAAGGAAATTAAGATAGAAAAAAGGAGAGAGGAAAAGGAATTTAGAAAAATATAAAAAGAGAAAAATAAATAATGAAAGAAAGTAGAAAGGGAAAGAAATTTTAAAGAAATTGAAAAAGAAATTAGAATAGAAAAGAGAGAGAGAGAAAGAAATATTAAAAAATAAGAAAAAGAAAAATTAATAATGAAAAAAAGAAATTAAAAAGAAAGAAAGAAAAAGGAAATTGAAAAAAACAAAATAAAAAGGACAATAAGAGAGAGAAATAGAAATTAAAAATAAGAAAAAGAAGGGAACGCGAAGGCCTGAAGAAGAGGGGAACGAAAAAACAGAAGAAAAAGAAAGAAAGAAAAGGAAATTAAAATAGAAAAAAGAGAGAAAGGTATTTAAAAATAATAATAAATAAATGAAAGAAAAGAAAAGAAAGAAATTAAAAAGAACAAAAACAAGAAAAAAGAAATTAGAATAGAAAAAGGACAGAAAAGGCAATTAAAAAAGAAACAAAAGAAAGAGAGAAATACATAATGAAAGAAAGAAAAAAAAGAGAAAGAAATTACCCCCCCCCCAAAAAAAAAAAATAATAATAAAAAAACAAATTAAAAAGGACAATAAGAGAGAGCAAAACAGAAATTTAAAGCAGAAAAAGAAGGAAAAGCGACGGCCTGAAGAAGAGGAGTGGAGCGAAAGGGCGCCTTCCACCTGGAGGAGGAGCGGCAGGCGGGTCTCGTCCTCCAAGTGGATATGGCGAAGAGAAAGCTTTCTTCCACTTGAAAGGGAGATCGAGGATTTTGTCTCCTACTTGAGCAGAAAGAGAGAGAGGGGAGAGAGAGAGAGGGGGGGAGGGAGGGAAGGGAGGGAGGGAGGGAGAGAGGGGGTAGGGAGGGAGGGAGGGAGGGAGGAGAGAGAGAAGAGAGAGGGGGGAGAGAGAGAGAGAGAGAGAGAGAGAGAGAGAGAGAGAGAGGGGTGAGGGGAAGGAGGAGGGAGGGGGAGGGAGAGGAGAGAGGAGAGAGGGGGGGAGGGAGGGAGGGAGGGGAGGGAGGGAGGGAGGGAGGGAGAGAGGAGGGAGAGGGAGAGGAGAGGAAGAGGGAGAGAGGGAGAGAGGGAGAGAGAGGGAGAGGGGGAGAGGGGGAGGAGAGGGAGAGGGAGAGGGAGAGGAGAGGGAGAGGGAGAGAGAGAGGGAGAGGGAGAGAGAGAGAGAGAGAGAGAGAGAGAGAGAGAGAGAGAGAGAGAGAGAGAGAGAGAGAGAGAGAGAGAAACGGGAGAGAGAGAGAAACGGAAGAGAGAGAGAGAGAGAAACGGAAGAGAGAGAGAGAGAGAAACGGAAGAGAGAGAGTGAGAAAAAACCGCAAATAAAAGAGAAAATGGAAAGCATTGTCTCAGTTGAGAGACTTTTTTTTTCTCCTAATTGAGCAAGAAAACAAAAAGAATTCTTCCACTTAAAAGATAGATATTTTTCACTACCACTTGAAAAAGGAATTGATTTTTTTCTTGTCCCACTTGAGGAAGAGAACAAAAAAGCTTTTAACACTTGAAAGAGAATCTGAGTTTTTTTTTCTCCCACATGCGCAAGAGAACTCACAGCCTTCAACCACTTGGAGGGACCATTTTTTCCCTCTCACTTAAGAGAAAAAAACAAAAGGCCCACTTGAAGGAGAAATCTTTCTTTTTCTCTCCCACTTGAGCAAGAGAAATCACTTTTTTCCCTTCCACTTGAGCAAGAGAGATCCACTTTCTTTCCCTCCCACTTGAGTAGGAGATCCACTTTCTTTCCCTCCCACTTGAGCAAGAGAAACCACCTTTTTCCCTCCCACTTGAGCAAGAGAAATCCACTTTTTTCCCTTCCACTTGAGCAAGGTGGATCACTTTCTTTCTCTCCCACTTGAAGGAGAGATCTTTTTTTCCCTCCCACTTGAGCAAGAGAAACCACCTTTTCCCTTCCATTTAAGCAAGAGAAACCACCTTTCCCCCCCTCCCACTTGAGCAAGAGAGAACCCAAAAACCTCCCCTTCGAAGGACGACCTCCCTCCCCCCCCCCCTTCCACCTCTAGCCTCATGACGGAAACTTGGAGGTCATGCACAGAGGTCATGAACGTGAGGTGTTTATTTCCGGGTCGAGCAAGGGCGGCGGGCGTGAGGCCTCCCCGGCTGATGAATGGTGCTGAGTTTCCAGTGACCAGTATTATTCATTTCGTTAATTTGCTTCTCTCTCTCTCTCTTTGTCTTTCTGTCTCTCTCTCTCTTTCTTTCCTTTTTTTCGCCTAGTCTCTCTCTGTCTCTCTTTCTCTTTCTCTCCCTTTTTCTCCTAGTCTCTCTCTATCTCTCGTTATTTATCTTGTGTGTATGTGATTGTTTGTGTGTATGTGTGTGTTTGCGTGTGTTTGTCTGTCTGTCTGTCTCTCATTCCCTCTTTCTGACTCTCTCTCTCTCTGATTGTTTGTGTGTATGTGTGTGTCTGCGTGTGTTTATCTGTCTGTCCGTCCGTCTCTCTCCTTCTCTCCCTGATTATTTGTGTGTATGAGTGTGTGTTTGTTTGTGCTTATGTGCTTGTGTTTGTCTTTGTCTGTGTACTTGTCGCGACAGGCCTTTATGACGTCATCATTCGAGACCGTCAAGGTAGTTTCCACTCGTATTCCAAGCCAGTTATAGAGCCAGTTATAGAGCCAGTTGTAGCGCCGCGGTGTTGTGCCTTTGTGCTCTGTCATGGCTAGGTTTGTACCTTCCGTCTCTGGCTTGCTTTAAGATTTTTTTTTAATATATCTTGGCCAACGTCTATGTATTTTTTTTTTATCTATATGTCTGTGCGTGTATTAAAGATTTTTTATATATATTTATATATCTTGGCCAACGTCTATGTATCTATTTTTTTATCTATGTGTCTGTGTGTGTATCTGTTTTTTCTCGGCCAATGTCTATCTATTATTTTTTTTGTCTATCTATATGTCTGTGTGTGCATCTATTTTCTCTCTCTCCCTGTTTCTGCCTTTTGTCTGTTTATGTCTGTCTGTCTGTCTGTCTGTCTGTCTGTGTCTGCCTCTCTCTCTCTCTCTCTCCCTCCCTCTGTTTGTAATATATTTTTTACCCATACCCAAAAGATTCGTACTTTTCCTCCTATATCATTACAGAAAGTTTTAAATTAGACCTCAACATGTTTAAATTACCTTCAACTCAAACAACTATCTTAATAAGGTAATAAAAGATAAATAAGCAAACAGAAAAATAATGAAAAAAGTACAGCAAGAACCTTTCCCCAAAAATGTGAAAAAAACGTTTTTAGTTTTTAAGTCAAACATAAAACCAGCACGAATTCCCATTTTCTCTCACAACAGCCCTTGCTTCATAGAAAACGGCCGGGGACATTTTTAAAACAAAAAGATTTTCCAATTTCCCTTCTTGTACCTTCTCGAAAATTCGCACGAACACGACGCTATGAGAGCAAGATCTATATCAGTTATGGAAGCAGAGGGAAAGGAGGAGGGAGGATAAACGCAAACAAACCCAAAAGGAAAGAAAAAAGAGGGTCATACCTTTTATCTTTTTTTTGATAAATCTTTTTTAGTTACGTTGCTCTGCCACGTCGCCATTTTCTTTTTGTTTGCAGAGACGTTAGATTTCCCGCGCAAAGTAAAAGGGGAAAGTTGTGCTTGTTTGTTTAAAAGCTTGCATGCTGGTGCAAGCGGGAGGGGGGGCGGGTAGTAAAATGAGAAATGGTGATGAAGAATTATAGTGGGTAAGATGCATAATGATGGCCATTTTATTAAGAAAAAAATACGTTGTCTTTCATATATATACATACACACACACACACACACACACACACACACACACACACACATATATGCTATATGTAGAGAGAATGAGAGAGAGAGAGAGAGAGAGAGAGAGAGAGAGAGAGAGAGAGAGAGAGAGAGAGAGAGAGAGAGAGAGAGAGAGAGAGAGAGAATTTTTATACATTCATACATACATATATATACACACACACACGCACACACACATACATATATTTAACACACGCACACACACACACAAGCAAAAGTCGCACACAAGTTCCGACAGCAACCCACACGCCCCAGCGACATCACCGTGGCTAAACAATGATTCGAAATGGTCGACGAACCTAATGAAATATTTTTTCCCCCATACCATCTTATCTCCTTTATCCCTTTTCTTCCCATTCCACCTTCTCCTCCCTCCTCACCCCCCTCATACACCTGGGTCCAGTTTCTCATTTCTTTGATGCGGGCGCGGCTACAGAAAAACGCATAAAATACATAAACCTGCAACTCACCGGAAATCTTGCGGTGTTGCCCACGCGGCGAACACTTTAGCCGAGTGCCGGGATGGGGGTTTATGATGTACTGGGATACCGGGATAGTCTCAATTAACTGAATTCCTCCGCTTTATGATCCATTCGTGTAAGACTCTCCCTCTGTAGACGTTGGGGAAGGTGGCAGAGTATTTTTGAGAAGGTATGAATTGAGGTAGAAAGAAATGTATGGAAGCTTTCTAGGTGTTAAATTTTAGGGGGAAACGAACTTAAGGATTTTTTCAGGTGCTGAAATAAGGTGAGAGTTTCTGTTCTATATATTTTTATACGTATTTCATTTTTCATCATTAATTTTTTAAAATACATAAAAAAGGTAGAATGAAATGTATGGAAGATTTCTGTGTTAAATTTTTTGAGAGAGAGAGAGAGAGAGAGAGAGAGAGAGAGAGAGAGAGAGAGAGAGAGAGAGAGAGAGAGAGAGAGAGAGAGAGAGAGCGAAAGATAGATAGATAGATAGATAGATAGATAGATAGATAGATAGATAGATAGATAGATAGATAGATAGATAGATAGATAGATAGATAGATAGATAGATAGATAGATAGATAGATAGATAGAGAGAGAGAGAAAGATAGATATATAGGCAAAAAGAGAGAGGGAAAGATACAGACAAACAGATAGACAGAAAGATAAATAGAGACGAAAGAGGCCAAAGAAACGCCCACCAAAATAAAGAAAGAAGGAAGAAGGGGAGAACGAGAAAGAAGGGAGAAGAGAGGAAACAGGAAGCCATAGAGGAAGAGGGGAAGAAGGGAAAAAGCCGAAGAGGGAAGAGGAAGAGGAGAGAAGAAAACATTTTACCGAGAGAACGAAGCAGGGAGAGAGAAACCAGCGAATAAATAGACGAAGAATGGAAAGTTGAATAAGAAAATAAATAGGAAGTGGAAGAAGGGAAAGTAAACAGAAAGAAAACGAAAGATAAAGTGATGAATGAAAGCAAAGACAAACCAAAGAGAGAAAAGGAAAGGTAAAAAAACACAACAAATGTATTAAAAAATAAACCAGAACGTGAACGAACAGAAAGAATGAATAAGGACAAAAAGATAAAGAAGAAAGACAAGAAAAAACAGTAAAAAAGACATTTGAAAAAAGTAAAAAAAAAAGAAAAAAAGAAAAGGAAAACACACATAATACAAGAAAAAACAAAAAAAAAAAAAGAAGGAAAAACAGAGAAAAACAAACAGGAAAAATAAAGGAAAACACGCATAATACCAAAAAAAGAAAAGAAAAACAGAAAAACAAACAAACAAAAAAACAAGGTAAACACACATAATACAAAAAAAACGAAAAAAGAGAAAAAAACGAAAAAAAAAACAAAAAACCAAAAAACACACCCACAGCCCAAAAAACCGCCCACCCAACCCAACACCCGCCCACCCCTCCCACCCACCTCCACCGCCTATGTACACCGCCCTTGCAACTTGCACTGGCCCGCGACGTGACAAACGGGCGAGAAGGAGCCGCGTGCCGTTGAGTCCTTCCCACTCTGATCAATAATCAATCCTGCACAGCTGATTCGTTGCTAATCTTGTGGATCAGCTGGTCGCTTACCACGTGTGCAGGAGGGGGTGAGGGTGAGTGGAGAGGGGAGGGAGGAGGGGAGGTGGTGTAGGAAAAGTGAGAGGGAGGAGAGGGGAGGAGGAGAGGGGAAGGGTGGGGTGCACGGAGCCGGATGGGTGTGCGTGTGTGTGTGTTTGGGCACGAGATATGTGTGTATGTTTATTTTGGGGTGGTGGGGGGAGGGGGAGGGGTGGTGGGGGAGGGGGTGGGGGGAGGGGTGCACGGAGGTGGATGGGCGTGTGTGTGTGTGTGTGTTTGTGCAGATATGTGTGTATATATGTTTATATGTGTATATGGCTGGGTGTGTTATGTTTAAATTCGTGTATGTATGTATGCACAAAAACACACATACACATATATGCATGTATATACATACATATATATACATATATACATATATATATACATATATATATATATATGCACATATATGCATATATGCATATACATGTATGCATATACATGTATGTATATATATGTATATATATATATATATATATATATATATATATATATATATATATATATATATATATATACATGCACAAACACACACACACATATACATCAATGCAATCCTGTGCATTTCTCCATCTAAGCATCTGCACGACATCAAACGCGTTCAGTCGCCAGATAGCAGACTGCGGGATACAGCTCTAACAGGCAGAAAGACGCTCACAGGTCGACCCGTAACAATAACAATCCCGTTAACTTATCCCGTTGTTTCTGCATCGTGAAAAAAGCTATTACTACCTGGAAATCGGTAGTTCATATAAGCCGCTTGACCTTCTCTCTCTCTCTTTCTCTCTCTGTTTGTCTGTATGCATAATTTTTCTCTATTTCTCTTTCTCTCTTTGTTTGTCTGGATGCATAATTCTCCATCTCTCTGTTTTTCTCTCTCTTTCCATCTCCCTCCTCTCTTTTCTCTCTCTCTGTCGGTATGCATAATTTCTCTCTCACTCTTTCTCTCTTTGTCTGTCTGTATACCTAATTCTCCATCTCTCTGATTCTCTCTCTCTCTCTCTCTCTCTCTCTCTCTCTCTCTCTCTCTCTCTCTCTCTCTCTCTCTCTCTCTCATCGCAAAATTTAGAATAAATATAATACCGAAAAATTAAATTTGATTAAAATGTTCTATAATGGACATTTGATGATAATTATAATGATTACAGTGGTAATAACAGGGATAATGATGATGGAAGTGACAATAATAGTATTAGCGGGAATAACAAGAATAACTTGAGTAATAGAAATAATAATAATGAATAAAAGTAATGGTAATAATAGCAATAACTATGATGATGATGACTAACAATCTTATTCATAAAAGTAATGATATCAATAACAATGGTGACGATGATGTGATGATGATGATAGTGAGGATGATGGTGGTAATGATGATGATGGTGATGATAATGATCAAGTGATGATGATGATGATGATGACACTGATTCGAATGAGCATCATGATATTGATCATACCATAGTAATCATATCTCCAGGGTGGGAGCTGGAGGGGGGGGGGGGTTGTAGCAAAATTCCCCAAGAAAAAATTGTGCCAGTTTGACCCTAAACGGAGAACCTCAAAGATCCAGGAAAACCTCCAGAGAATATGCATCCCATAAATCCGGGATTTGGTACACCCACTCCATAAATCCGGGATTCGGTACACCCACTCCATAAATCCGGGATTTGTTACACCCACTCCATAAATCCGGGATTTGTTACACCCACTCCATA
The DNA here is from genome assembly GCF_042767895.1 of Penaeus vannamei. Classification (NCBI taxonomy): domain Eukaryota; kingdom Metazoa; phylum Arthropoda; class Malacostraca; order Decapoda; family Penaeidae; genus Penaeus; species Penaeus vannamei. The sequence continues at coordinate 26,249,468 of NC_091585.1, forward strand.
AATCCGATTTACTACACCACTCCATAAACCGGACGTTACACCCACTCCATAAATCCGGATTTGTTACACCCACTCCATATTGGGATTTGTTACACCCACTCCATAAATCCGGGATTTGTTACACCCACCCATGGGATTTGGCACACCACCCATAAATCCGGGATTTGGTACACCCACTCCATAAATCCGGGATTCGGTACACCCACTCCATAAATCCGGGATTTGTTACACCCACTCCATACATCCGGGATCTGTTACACCCACTCCCTAAATCCGAGATTTGTTACACCTAATTCGCAATCCGGGATTTGTTACACCCACTCCATAAATCCGGGATTTGGTACACCCACTCCATAAATCCGGGATTTGGTACACCCACTCCATAAATCCGGGATTTGGTACACCCACTCCATAAATCCGGGATTTGGTACACCCACTCCATAAATCCGGGATTTGTTACACCCACTCCATAAATCCGGGATTTGGTACACCCACTCCATAAATCCGGGATTTGTTACACCCACTCCATAAATCCGGGATTTGTTACACCCACTCCATAAATCCGGGATTTGTTACACCCACTCCATAAATCCGGGATTTGTTACACCCACTCCATAAATCCGGGATTTGGTACACCCACT
>NC_091585.1:26250608-26258108 GCF_042767895.1 Penaeus vannamei
GAGAGAGAGAGAGAGAGAGAGAGAGAGAGAGAGAGAGAGAGAGAGAGAGAGAGAGAGAGAGAGAGAGAGGAGAGGAGAGGAGAGAGAGAAATAAGAACATACCGCCCCCCCCTCCCCTCATCCACACCCCATCCCTTACACCTTCCCCTAATCCTAAACCGAATCCTAATCCATACAAGACAGAGATGGCCATGACGTCACTACTGGCCATCTGGCAGTCGTGACGTCATCACTGGCAGTCGTGACGTCATCACTGGCAGTCATGACGTCTACGGGCAGTCGTGACGTCATTACTGGGTCGTGACGTCATAAGTGTCTGATTTAGAGAGTGTCTGATGAGCGTGTAAATATTATTCGATTAACCGCATAAACATTTAGATAATCATGGATAATTAGACATAGGTGACGTGCAAGAGTGCATTAGATTGAAATTAATAATAGCGCAAGATAATAAAGTTAGACATTTGATTCGATATATTATAAATTGTTCGTATGATCTTAATAATGATAGTAATAATATTATGATAATAATAATAATATTACTACTAATAATCATCATAATAATGGTAATACTAATAGTACTGGTAATAACAATTATGATAACAATGATAATAATAATATTAATAATAACAATTATGATAAAAATGATAATAATAATATTAATAATAATTATGACAATACTGAAAATAATAATGATAGTAACAATCATAATAATAATAATAACAAAACAGCATCAATCATAATGACAACTATAACAATGACATAAATAATAATATCCGCATAAAAAAACAACAATTAAACACGAACATTTTGGACAACACTGTCAAAACATCAAAAAATATTTAAATCCCCAATTACTGAACCCAGAAAACCATGGAAATCGTGTATTATATGTCATGAGACTGAACACATGACGGCTGAGATATCAAAATTCTGTATTTCTTATGGATTCGTATGTTAATTAATGGATTAATCGTTTAACTATTCATTATTGTTGTTGGTATTATTATTTTTATCATTATCATTGTCGCTATTATGATAGTAATGATAATAATGATGATAATAATAACAATGATAGTGATAATAATAATAACAATGATAGTGATAGTTATTACCATTATCATTATCATCGTTATTATTACCAATATCGTAATTATTATTATTGCTATTATCATTACCATTAATTCATTATCATCATCATTACTATTATCATTATTACTATCATTATATTCATTATCATTTTATTATCATTACTACCATCATCAAGAACAACAATAGTAAAACAAAAGGATGATGATAATGATAGCAATAATAATAATTATACCAAATAATAATAACATCAACAATAACATTAATAATAACAGCAATAACAGCATTAGTATTAGTAATAACAACAAAAACAATAATAGCAATAATAATAATAACAATAACAATTTAAAAAATAAATAAAAAAAACTGAGTAAAGTAAAGAATAAAGACCAAAAAAATGAAAAAAAAACTGAGCAAAGTAAAGAATAAAAACAAAAAGAAGATAAAAATAAAGAAGACAAGAAAAAAAAAGCAAGAACAAAAATAGCTCTTGGTATTCTTCCAAGTTTTCCAAGTCTTATCAACATGACTGTCCAGTATAACACCTCTTGATTGAATGTCTTGCGCGTCTCAGTCCACAGTCCGTTATCTCTATTTAGAATTAATGTGCTGGTGATATGTCCTATATAACGCTCTTTCTACTAATATATCCTGTATAATGCTCTTTCTACTAATATATCCTATATAATGCTCTTTCTAATATATCCTATATAATGCTCTTTCTAATATATCCTATATCACGCCCCTTATACTAATATATCCTATATCACGCCCCTTATACTAATATATCCTATATCACGCCCCTTATACTAATATATCCTATATCACGCCCCTTATACTAATATATCCTATATCACGCCCCTTATACTAATATATCCTATATCACGCCCCTTATACTAATATATCCTATATCACGCCCCTTATACTAATATATCCTATATAACGCTTTTTGTACTAAAGACATGTCCTATATAACGCCCTTTATACTAATGGTATATCCTATATAACTCTCTCTCTACTAACATATCCTATATAATGCTCTTTCTACTAATATATCCTATATAACGCTTTTTCTACTAATATATCCTGTATAATGCTCTTTCTACTAATATATCCTGTATAATGCTCTTTCTACTAATATATCCTATATAATGCTCTTTCTACTAATATATCCTATATCACGCCCCTTATACTAATATATCCTATATCACGCCCCTTATACTAATATATCCTATATCACGCCCCTTATACTAATATATCCTATATCACGCCCCTTATACTAATGATATGTCCTATATAACGTTATTTCTACTAATATATACTATATAACACTCTTTCTACTAATATACCCTATATATCGCTCTTTCTACTAATGATATGTCCTATATAACGTTCTTTCTACTAATATATACTATATAACACTCTGTCTACTAATATACCCTATATATCGCTCTTTCTACTAATGATATGTCCTATATAACGTTATTTCTACTAATATATACTATATAACACTCTGTCTACTAATATACCCTATATATCGCTCTTTCTACTAATGATATGTCCTATATAACGTTCTTTCTACTAATATATACTATATAACACTCTTTCTACTAATATACCCTATATATCGCTCTTTCTACTAATGATATATTCTATATAACGCCCTTTCTACTAATATATCCTATATAATGCTCTTTCTACTAATATATTCTATATAATGCTCTTTCTACTAATGATATGTCCTATATAACGCTCTTTCTACTAATATATACTATATAACACTCTGTCTACTAATATACCCTATATATCGCTCTTTCTACTTATGATATATCCCATATAACGCCCTTTCTATTAATGGTATATCCTATATAACGACTTTTCTATATCACTTCCTCTCTCTCTCTGTAGTATATATAATATATCTAATCCAATATAATGTATATATGTATAATCCAAATTATACACTATATCTTTTTCTTTCTTTCACTTTCTATGTAGGTAAGTAGGTAAGTGTTCTGATAAATGGGAAGGTACTGTCCATATACATAATATATATTACCTGTCTGACAACCTGCCTGTCTATCAGCCTATCTACCTGCTGACCAATTTAATTACTTGCCTACGTACGTTGTGAACCTAACTTCTTACCTATCACCCTAATTGCCTGCTTACCTATCAGTCTAATTGCCTGCTTACCTGTCACTCTAATTGCCTGCTTACCTATCAGTCTAATTGCCTGCTTACCTATCAGTCTAATTGCCTGCTTACCTATCAGTCTAATTGCCTGCTTACCTATCACTCTAATTGCCTGCTTACCTATCACTCTAATTGTCTGCTTACCTATCAGTCTAATTGCCTGCTTACCTATCAGTCTAATTGCCTGCTTACCTACCACTCTAATTGTCTGCTTACCTACCACCCTAATTACCTATCACCTTACTTATCTACTTCCCTACTAGTCCATCTATCTGTCTCCCTGTTACCCTACCTACTTGCCTAACTACGTATTTGCCTAACAACCTACTTGCCTAACAGCCTAACTGCCTGCTTACTTGCCTGTTAACTATTTATCTACCTACTTATCTGCCTAACGACTTATCTGTATGTTTACCTGCTGGTTTCCTATACCTTCTTATCTATCCAATGTTTTGTGAAGATAATTTTTTTCTCGATAATCCATTTGATTAAGATAAATTATTTATTTAATCACACATATCCTATCTTTTTTTATCCATCTATCTACCTCTTCTATCTATCTATCTCCCACATTCTCTCTCTCCATCAATCTTCTCTCCCACAATCTCTCCCTCTATCAATTCTCTCCCACAATCTCTCCCTCTATCATTCTCTCCCTCTATCATTCTCTCCCTCTATCATTCTCTCCCTCTATCAATTCTCTCCCTCTATCAATTCTCTCCCTCTATCAATTCTCTCCCTCTATCAATTCTCTCCCACAATCTCTCCCTCTATCATTCTCTCCCACAATCAATTCTCTCCCTCTATCAATTCTCTCCCTCTATCAATTCTCTCCCTCTATCAATTCTCTCCCTCTATCAATTCTCTCCCTCTATCATTCTCTCCCACAATCTCTCCCTCTATCAATTCTCTCCCTCTATCATTCTCTCCCACAATCTCTCCCTCTATCAATTCTCTCCCTCTATCATTCTCTCCCACAATCCCTCCCTCTATCAATTCTCTCCCTCCATCATTCTCTCCCACAATCTCTCCCTCTATCATTCTCTCCCACAATCTCTCCCTCTATCAATTCTCTCCCTCTATCAATCTTCTCTCCCACAATCTCTCCCTCTATCATTCTCTCCCACAATCTCTCCCTCTATCAATTCTCTCCCTCTATCATTCTCTCCCACTATCATTCTCTCCCACAATCTCTCCCTCTACCAATTCTCTCCCTCTATCATTGTCTCTCACAATCTCTCCCTCTCTATCAATTTCCTCCTCTATCATTCCTCTCCTATTAAATCTCTCCCTCTATCAATTTTCCTATCATTCTCTCCTCCTATTAATCTCTCCTCTATCACCTTCCTCCTATCATTCTCTCCCACAATCCCTCCCTCTATCAATTCTCTCCCTCCATCATTACCTGTAAGTCACGCCCCTTTTAACCACCATCGCACCTCATAATCATAACAGTTATTTAAATCAATTAACGCGTGACGTCACAGCCCAGCCGCAAAACACCGTGACGCGACAATTCATTAGTGTCAGTCATCCCGGCAGCATTTTTAAAACATAATCACACTGGTTCTGGGACTGAAGCAATCGTTTAGAATAATGTGGTCTAGGTGTATAGGAGAAATTCGAGGAGGGGGAGGGAGAAGGGGGAGAGGGAGAAGGAGAAGGGGGGGAGAGAGAAGGAGAAGGGGGGAGAAGGGAGAAGGGGGGGAGAGGGAGAGGGAGAAGGGGGAGAGGAGAGAGAGGAGAGAGAGAAGGGGGTGAGACGAGAAGGGGGGGAGAGGGAGAGAGAGGAGTTATGGGGGAGAGATGGAGAGGTGAGAGGGGGGAGAGAGGGAGAGGGAGAAGGGGGGAGAGAGGAGAGGGAGAATTCGAGGAGGGGGAGTAGAGGGAGAAGCCGAAGGGGAAGGGAGTGGAGAAGGGGGAGAGAGGGAGAGGAGAGAAGGAGGGAGAGGGGGAGAGGGAGAAGGGGGGAGAGGAGGGAGAAGGGGAGAGGAGAGGGAGAAGGGGGAGGGAGAGGGAGAGGGAGATGGGGGAGAGGAGAAGGGAGAGGGGAGAGGGAGAAGGGAGGAGAGAGGGAGAGGGAGAAGGGGGGAGAGTGGAGAGGGAGAAGGGGGGGAGGGTGAGGGAGAAGGGGGGAGGAGGGCAGAGGAGAAGGGGGGGTGAGGAGGGGAGAGGGAGAGGGAGGTTGGTGAGAGGGAGAGGGAAAGAAGGGGGGGAGAGAGGGAGAGTGCAGAGAGGGGGTAGATGAGGAGGGAAGGGGGGAGAGGGAGAAGGGGGCTAAGAGAGAAAGAGGGGAAGTCAACGTGTGTCTCTTGTGTTAATATTCTTAATTCGTGTATGTTTAAACGTATACGTAACAGCAGCAGAGAAACAGATTAACGAACGATAGAAACACGTACGCAAAGGTACAGAGAGAGAGAAGGGGAGGGAGAGGGCGACAGAAAGAGACAGAAAGAGAAAGAGAGAGAGAGAGAGAGAGAGAGAGAGAGAGAGAGAGAGAGAGAGAGAGAGCGAGAGAATGAAAGAAAGAGACAGACAGGCAGACAGAAAGAGAGAAAGTGAGACAGACAGACAGACAAAGACAGAGAAAGATACAGTAAGAGGGAAAGACCTGCCTGCTAGCCTACCAAAATATTTACCTGCCTGTTTTTCTACGTTTCCCTATCGACCTAACCTTTTACCTACCTGCTTGCCTACCTGTCTGTTTACCAACCTATTTACCTGCCTGCTTGCCTATCTGTCTCCCTATCGATCTATTTACCTACCTGCTTGCCTACTTGTCTGGCTACCAATATATCTACCTGCCTGCTTGCCTACCTGTCTGACTACCAACCTATTTACCTGCATACTTGCCTACCAACATATCTACCTGCCTGCTTGCCTACCTGTCTGACTACCAACATAATTACCTGCCAACTTGCCTACCTGTCTGCTTACTAAGCTATTTACCTGCATACCTGCCTGTCTACCTGTCAACTCATTTACCTGCCTACTTGCCTACCAACATAATTACCTGCCAGCTTGCCTTACTAAGCTATTTACCTCCCTGCTTGCCTACCTGTCTGCCTACCAACCTATGTACCTGCCTGCTTGCCTACCTCTCTGCCTACTAATATATTTACCTGCCTGCTTGCATACCTGTCTCCCTATCGACCTATTTACCTACCTGCTTGCCTACTTGTCTGGCTACCAACCTATGTACCTGCCTGCTTGCCTACCAAAGTATTTACCTGCCTGCTTGCCTACCAAAGTATTTACCTGCCTGCTTGCCTACCAAAGTATTTACCTGCCTGCTTGCCTACCAAAGTATTTACCTGCCTGCTTGCCTACCAAAGTGTTTACCTGCCTGCTTTCCTGTCTGCCTACCAACATAATTACCTACCAGCTTGCCTACCTGTCTGCTTACTAAGCTATTTACCTGCATACCTGCCTCTCTACCAACATATCTGCTTGCCTACCTGTCTGCCTACCAACTTATGTACCTGCCTGCTTGCCTACCTGTCTCCCTATCGACCTATTTACCTGCCTGCTTGCCTACCTGTCTGCCTACTAGCCACCCTACCTGCTAGCTTGCTCCAAATCCATTTACTTTCCCTTCTACACATCATCTTTCCTTTCCTATCTACTAATTCATCATAAAAAAATACGGATATTTCGTTTGATTAATCATAATAGCAGTATTTTCTGAACACACTCTTTGGCAGTCGATATAGTCTGATAAATCGATAAATCTGTCTTATTGTATTTTGTTGTATTGTTTTCGTTCTATCATTTTCATTAGCACGAAAGAGCGATTCGTCCTTCATATACAGAGGAAAATATTATTCTAATAATAATTTTCTCTCGAGCTAGTCTCTCTTTCTCTCTCTCTTCCTCCCTGTACCCTTTTCTCTCTTTCGCTCTCTCCCTCTTTACCTCCTCTCTTCCGCTCTCTCCCTCTTTACTTCTTTCTCTTTTCCTCTCTCGTATATTCTCATTCTCGCTTTCTCTACATCCCTATACACCCCCCTCTCTTTTTCTCCCAATACCCCTCTTTCTCTTTTCTTCTCTCTCTCCCTCCCTTTCTCTTTCTCTTTTATTCTCTCTCTCTCTTTCTCTTTTCCTCTCTCTCTCTCTCTCTCTCCCCTTCCTTTCTCTCCATCTCTCCCTTCCTTTCTCTCTTTCTTCTTCTTTTCCTTCCTATAATCTCTTCTTCTCTCTTTCTTTTCTTATTCT
>NC_091585.1:26263108-26288108 GCF_042767895.1 Penaeus vannamei
CTATTTCTGTCTTTCTCTCTCTTGATTTTTTTTCTGTCTCTCTGTCTGTCTGTCTGTCTCTGTCTCTGTCCCTCTCTCTCTCTGTCCCTCTCTCTCTACTCCTTCTCTCTCACCCTCTTGTCTTTCCCCATCTCTCTTCCCCTTTATCTCTCCCCCTCCCTCCCTCCCTCTCTCTCTCTCTCTCTCTCTCTCTCATCCCCTCTCTCTCTCTCCGCTCTCTCTCTCATCCCCTCTCTCTTCTCCCTCTGTCTCTTCTCCTCCCCTATCTTTCCGCCTGTTAACTTTCGCCCCCAGAGTCCCCGCCCTCACGCCCGCCCTCACGCCCTCCCAGACCGGAGCGCCCTCATCAATCCCTCATGTTTGCCTCATGATTTAACATGAGTTTGCCGTCACTGTCTCTTACCCTTTCGCCCTTCTTCTACGGTCTCGTTCTTCTTCCTCTTTCTTTTCGGGGTTTTCTTTCTCCTCTCTTCGCTATTTCTGGTTTTTGTTTGCGTCGCCTGTTTATTGGATTTTTTCGTTTTGTTTTTTTTTTGTTTCTCTATCTACTTTTTTTATTTTCGCATTCTGTTTGTCGTCATTTTTTTCGTTTGTTTTCTCTCTTGTTTCTCTTTCTACTTTATATATATATATATATATATATATATATATATATATATATATATATATATATATATATATATATATATATATATATATATATATATTTTTTTTTTTTTTCCTCGCTTCCTATCTACTTTCCGATCACAGAAGTGCTTTTGTATCTCTCCCATTCCATATTTATTATCTTCTGTTGCTCTTTATCCCTTTTCGCAAATCTTTCACAGACACTTGTTCTTCTCTTTATAAGTCTCTATTTCTCTTTACCTCTCTCTACCTCCTTTCTTCCCTTTTTTTCTTCTTCTCGTGTTTCGTAAGTACTCCTTTTCATTGTCTATCATGTCCACGCGTTATCTTATCCTATCTTTATCTCATTTCTCTCTCTCTCTCTCTCTCTCTCTCTCTCTCTCTCTTTCTCTCTCTCTCTCTCTCTCTCTCTCTCTCTCTCTCTCTCTCTCTCCTCGTCTTCCGCTTCTCTCCCTTTCTACTCTCACTCACTTCTAAACGTTATTCATCCTGCTTCTCTTTATCATCTCTGTCTCTCTCCATCTCCTTCTTTTCTTCACCCTCTTTCTTCGCTTCCTATTCACGAATCCCTCAGAGATATTATGCTACTTCCTCTCCCCTCGATACCAAGCTTCGTCTCGAAGTGGTTTCCCCTCTTTGGGGTACTGCCACCTCCTCCCCCTTCCCCTTCCCTCCCCTTCCCTCCCTCCCCCTCCCCCCTCCCTTCCCCCCTTCTGTGTTCCTTCTTCTTTGTCAAGGTGGTTTCCCTTCTTTAGTACTGTCTCCCTCTCCTCCCTTCCCCTCTTCCCTCCCTGCGTCTCCCTTCCTCTTTCCCCTTCCCACCCTCCCTCCTCCTCCCCCCTTCCCCTTCCTCTGTGTCTTCTTGTCAAGGTGGTTTTCCCCTCTTCGTGCTCTCCCCTCTCCCCCTTCCCCCTCCCTCCTGTCCCCTTCCCTCCACCTCCCTTCCCGTCCCCTTCTCCTCTGTCCCCCTTCCTGTCCCTTCCCTTCTGTAGTCTTCTTCTTGTCAAGGATGGTTTCCCTTTATACTTTAGTACTGTCCCTTCTCCCCTTCCCCTCTTCCCTCTTCCTCCGCCCTCTCCCTTCTCTTTCCCTCTCCCCACTCTCCTCCCTCCCCCTTCTCCCTTCTCCCCTTCTCTGTGTCTTCTTCTTGTCAAGGTGGTTTCCCTTCTTTAGTACTCTCCTCCTCTCCCCCTTCCCTCCCTTTCCTGTCCTCTTCCCTCCTCTCCCGATCACCTTCCTCCTTTATCCCTTTCCCCACTCCTCTCTGTGTCTTCTCTTCTTGTCAAGATGGTTTCCCTCTCTCATTGCCCCTCAGTACTGTCTCTCCCTCTCCCTTTCCTCTCTCTCTTTCCCCTCTCTTCCTCCTCCCCTCTCCTTCCTCCTCCCTCTTCCACTCCCCTTCCTCTGTGTCTTCTTCTTGTCAATATTCTTGATTTCCATTTCCCCTTTTCTTGGCTTCGGGCTGTTCGAGGGGAAGACGCTGGTGTTGGACGGGGTGTCAAGTTGTCAAGGAAGGGACTGTGGGCTGGGGAGATGGGTGGGGGTGGGGGGTGGAAGGGGGAAGGGGGATAAGGGGAAGAGAGAGGGGTAAAGGGAAGGTGAAAGTGAAGGGGGGGGAAAGGCGGGGTGGGAGGTGGAGAGGGAGGAAAGGGAGCAGGAGAGGAGAGGGAGAGAGGAGAGGAGAGGAGGGGGAAAGGGGTGGAGGGGAGAGGGATAGGGGGAAAGGGAAGGGGGAAAGCGGAAAGGGGAAAGGAGGAAGGAAGAAGGGGGAAGAGGAAGGAAAGGGAGGAAGGGGGAAGGGGGAGAGGAGGGTGGAGTGGAAGGGTGGAATAGAAGAGGGAAGAGGGGGAAAGGGAAGGGGGAAGAGGAGAGGGTTGGGAAAGGGGGAATGGAAGAGGGAAAGGAGTGGAAGAGGAAGAGGGAAGGGAGGGAGAAAGGGAAAGGAGAAAGGAAAGGAGGAATAGAAGAGAGGAAGGATGGAAGGGAAGGGAGAAGAGGAGAGAGGGATGGATTGGAAGGAGGAACAGAGGAGAAGGAAGGGGGAGAAGACAGGGGTGGGGGGGAAGGGTGCTGCTAGAAAGGAGAGGGGAAAAGGTGGAAAGAATATACGTGTGGAGGAGAAGGAGGATAGGAGGAGAGACATGGAGGGAAAGGGGATAAAAGAGATACGAAAGGAGAGACATAAGGCAGAAAAAGAGAACAAACGGTAAAAAGGACATGAGAAAAAAAGAGAAAAAAATCAAAAGAAAGAGAAAGAAAAATAGAAAGAAAGAGAGACGTATAGAGAGAAAGAAAAAAGAAAAAAATGAATTGAAGGAGGGAAGAAAGAAAAGAAGGAAAACCCGACAAGAAAAAGAAGAACAGGAAGGAAGAAGCGCATAGAGAGAGAGAAAAGCAAGAAAAAAAAACACAGCAAAAAGAAAAAATAGAAAAAAAGAGACGCACAGACAGAAAAGAAAAAAAAAGAAAGAAAAAGAAAAAAGGACCGAAGGACAGAAAGAAAGGAAGCAAAAACCGACAAGAAAATAAATTCAAACCCACCTTATTATGTCCCTTTTCCATCTCTTCGTCTTTTCCTTCGCTAAATCCCCAATTATAAAAGTAATGGCCCGTATTTCGACGTGTGAGAGCGACTGAGAAATCGTACGAACGAAACGCATCATAAATGACAAACAAATAAACAAACAAATAAACAAATAAAAAACAAGCGAATAAACAAACAAATAAACAAGCAAATAGAGAAACAAATAATCAAGCAAATAAACAAACAAAAAACAAATATATAAACAAACAAATAAACAAACAAATAAACAAATAGATAAACAAATAAATAAATAAACAAACAAATAAAAATAAATAATAAAACAAACAAATAATCAAACAAATAAAAACAAACAAGCAAACAAAACATCAATAGCAGGAATGGCATGAGTATTAGTATGAAGTTGGTGTTGATGCTGATCGTTATCTTATGGTGGTGATGGTGATGTTGGTGGTGATGAAAGTGATGATGATGGTGTGGTGGTGTATATGGTGGTGGTGATGATGATGTTGGTGATGATGGTGATGATGGTGATGACGATAGTGATGATGATGGTGATGATGGTGGTGCAGATGGTAAGGGTGATGGTGATGATGATGTTGGTGATGGTGATGATAGTGATGATGTTAATGATGGTGATGATGATAATGGTGATGATAATGGTGATGATAATGGTGATGATATGGATGGTGATGGTGATGAATGGTGGTATTGGTGATGATGTTGGTGATAGTGATAATGGTGATGATAATGGTGATGATGATGATTGATGCTGATGGTGATAATGATGATGCTGATAGCGACGATGATGACGACGACGATGATGATGATAATGGCGATGTTCTTTCACCTTTATTTTCGAACTCCTTGAAATATTCACGAACGACCTTGGGAAGAACATGAACATAAATCATAACAAGAGATTAAATCCCAGAAAAAAATACCCCCCCCCCCAAAAAAAAAAAAAAAAAAAAACAAACTTGACATCCATTTTTCAACGAAAGACTATTAGAATTAATATGGATAATTCCAAACCTCGGAATTAAAACGACCTGACCTGAAACTCCCTCCCCCTTCCACCCACTTCCAAAAAACAACAAAAAAAAAACAGTGAGAATCAAGCGCTCCCTTCCACCCCCTCCCCCCCAAAAAAAACGAGGTTCACCAAAAAAACGAGGTCCCTGCCCCCCCCCCCAAAAAAAAAACAAACAAAAACACAAGTAATTTTAGAAACAGCGGAGAGAACCTTTAGAAACCAGCCCTAAGTAGAGAACAACGAACACGAGAGAGAACACGAGAGAGAACAGGAGAGAGAACAAGAGAGAGAACACGACAGAGAACAGGAGAGACAACACCGAGAGAGAACAAGAGAGAACAGGAGAGAGAACACGGCAGAGAACAGGAGAGAGAACACGGCAGAGAACAGGAGAGAGAACACGGCAGAGAACAGGAGAGAGAACACGGCAGAGAACAGGAGAGAGAACACGGCAGAGAACAGGAGAGAGAACAGGAGAGAGAACTAAAGGGGAAGGACTTGCTACGGTTGCCGAAGAGACCTTTTAAAGGGGAGGAAAGGGGACCCGAGACCTCATGCCTCTGGGGGGGGTGGGGTGGGGGTGGGGGGCAGGGCGTAAGTCCCAATGGTGCATGTGGTAGGGTAGGGGTGGGGTGGGGGTGGGGGGGGTTGTTGGGGTGCGTGACTTTTTTTTTTGACAAGGTGTGTGGTGTGTGTGTGCAGGATTTTTTTTTTTAATATTGTTATTGTTATTATTATTGTTATTATTATTATTATTATTATCATCGTTATTTCTTGACAAGGTGCATGATGTGTGAATATGTGCATGAATTTTATTTTTTTTATTACTATTATTTTTTTGACAAGGTGTATAGTGTGTGAATAAGTGCATGCTTTATTATTATTGTCATTATTATTATTATTATTTTGACAATGTGTATTATATGAAAATATGTGCATGATTATTATTATTTTATTATTATTATTATTATTATTATTATTATTATTATTTTTACAAGTATTTTTTTATGATATCTTTACGTCGCTCTATTTTTTTTTCCAATGTGTGTATGGTATTTTGGTTTGTGTGTGGTACTGCAATAGTTATATGGTATGTCAATATTTGTATGGTATTTTAATACATGTATGGTATTTCAACATCAGTATGCTATTTCAATGTGCATGGTATTTCAAAATCTGTAGGGTATTTTAATGGGTGTTGTATGGTATTTAAACATGCGCATGGTATTTCAAAATCTGCATGGTATTCTAATGGGAGTATGGTATTTAAACCCTCATGGTATTTCAAAATCTGCATGGTATTTTAATGGGTGTTGTATGGTATTTAAACATGCGCATGGTATTTCAAAATCTGCATGGTATTCTAATGGGAGTATGGTATTTAAACCCTCATGGTATTTCAAAATCTGCATGGTATTTTAATGGGTGTTGTATGGTATTTAAACATGCGCATGGTATTTCAAAATCTGCATGGTATTTTAATGGATGTATGGTATTTAAACATGCGCATGGTATTTCAAAATCTGCATGGTATTTCAATGGGTGTTGTATGGTATTTAAACATGCGCATGGTATTTCAAAATCTGCATGGTATTTTAATGGGAGTATGGTATTTAAACATGCGCATGGTATTTCAAAATCTGCATGGTATCTTAATGGGTGTATGGTATTTAAACATGTGCATGGTATTTCAAAATCTGCATGGTATCTTAATGGGTGTATGGTATTTAAACATGTGCATGGTATTTCAAAATCTGCATGGTATTTTAATGGGTGTTGTATGGTATTTAAACATGTGCATGGTATTTCAAAATCTGCATGGTATTTTAATGGGTGTTGTATGGTATTTAAACATGCGCATGGTATTTCAAAATCTGCATGGTATTTTAATGGGTGTTGTATGGTATTTAAACATGCGCATGGTATTTCAAAATCTGCATGGTATTTTAATGGGTGTTGTATGGTATTTAAACATGCGCATGGTATTTCAAAATCTGCATGCATATTTTAATGGGCAAGTTGTATGTATGTTATTTAAACTTATGTAATGGTATTTCAAAATCTGCATGGTATTTTAATGGGTGTTGTATGGTATTTAAACATGCGCATGGTATTTCAAAATCTGCATGGTATTTTAATGGGTGTTGTATGGTATTTAAACATGCGCATGGTATTTCAAAATCTGCATGGTATTTCAATGGGTGTTGTATGGTATTTAAACATGCGCATGGTATTTCAAAATCTGTAAGGTATTTTAATGGGTGTTGTATGGTATTTCAACATGCACATGGTATTTCAAAATCTGTATGGTATTTTAATGGGTGTTGTATGGTATTTAAACATGCGCATGGTATTTCAAAATCTGTAAGGTATTTTAATGGGTGTTGTATGGTATTTCAACATGCACATGGTATTTCAAAATCTGTAAGGTATTTTAATGGGTGTTGTATGGTATTTAAACATGCGCATGGTATTTCAAAATCTGTAAGGTATTTTAATGGGTGTTGTATGGTATTTCAACATGCACATGGTATTTCAAAATCTGTAAGGTATTTTAATGGGTGTTGTATGGTATTTAAACATGCGCATGGTATTTCAAAATCTGCATGGTATTTTAATGGGTGTTGTATGGTATTTAACCATGCGCATGGTATTTCAAAATCTGCATGGTATCTTAATGGGTGTTGTATGGTATTTCAACATGCACATGGTATTTCAAAATCTGTAAGGTATTTTAATGGGTGTTGTATGGTATTTCAACATGCACATGGTATTTCAAAATCTGTATGGTATTTTAATGGGTGTTGTATGGTATTTAAACATGTGCATGGTATTTCAAAATCTGTATGGTATTTTAATGGGTGTTGTATGGTATTTAAACATGCGCATGGTATTTCAAAATCTGTATGGTATTTTAATGGGTGTTGTATGGTATTTAAACATGTGCATGGTATTTCAAAATCTGTAAGGTATTTTAATGGGTGTTGTATGGTATTTCAACATGCACATGGTATTTCAAAATCTGTATGGTATTTTAATGGGTGTTGTATGGTATTTAAACATGTGCATGGTATTTCAAAATCTGCATGGTATTTCAACATGCACATGGTATTTCAGTATCAATATCCTGTATTATTGATGTGTATGTGGTATTTCCCTGTGTGCATATCCTTAAATGTGTACGTTATTTTAACATACACATGATATTTTTGTGTGTGCATGATCTTCAAAAGCGTAAATATGTTAATTCATGCATGGTATTTTGACGTAAATATGATGTTTAAATCGTACTTGGTATCTATCTGATCTCAAACTATCTAAATGATAAGATACCTGTTGAACATTTCTCCCAACTTATCAATAATCGAAAAAGGTAAATAAAAAAACAAGGAAATGATATAATATGATAAAAGATAATAAGCATAATCTCTCCCAACTTAAAAAAATAAAAAAAGAAATAATGTAAAATGATAAAAGATAATAAGCATAATCTCTCCCAATTTCAAAAAAAAAAAATAAAAATAAAAATAAAAAAAACAAGGAAATAATATAAAATAATAAAAAATGATAAGCATAATCTCTCCCAACTTTTAATAAATAAATAATAATAAAAAACAATAAAATACTATAGAATAATAAAAGATAATAATAAGCATAATAAAATGAAATACCCACGCGTACCAATGATACAAAAAAGTACCACAAGGCCTACCAACCGACCAAAAAAAAAAAAAATAATAATAATAATAATACAAAACAATAAAAAAAAAATAAATAAACATTATAAATCCAAATACCCAGACGTACCAATGGTGCAAAAGAGGTACCACATAGACTACCAACCGACATTAAAATAGTAAAAAAAAAAAAAAAAAAAAAAAAAATAATAATAATAATAACAAGCATAATAAAATGAAATACCCACGCAAAATAATACAAAAAAAAAATAACAAGCATAATAAAATGAAATACCCACACCAAAAAAAGAAAATAAATAAAAGTAATAATAACAAGCATAATAAAATTAAATACACACGCAAAATAATACAAAATAATAATAATAATAATAACAAGCATAATAAAATGAAATACCCACGAAAATAATACAAAATAATACAAAAAAATAATAATAATAACAAGCATAATAAAATGAAATATCTACACAAAATAATACAAAAAAAAAAAAAAAAAATAATGATAATACATAGCAAGCATAATACAAATGAAATACCCACACGCCATTATAAAGATGAAAAAAAAATATAATAATAATAATAATAACAAATATAATAAAATAAAATACCTACGCAAAATAATACAAAAAAAAAAAAAAAAAAAAAAACAAGCATAACAAATGAAATACCCACACGTACCAAATATGCAAAATAACAATAATTGTAATAACAAGCATAATAAAATGAAATACCCACGCAAATAATACAAAAAAAAAATAATGATAATAATAACAAGCATAATACAATGAAATACCCACACGTACCAAAGATGCAAATAATAATAATAATAATAATAATAATAATAACAAGCATAATAAAATGAAATACCCACGCAAAATAATACCAAAAAAAAAATACAAATACTTAGCAAGCATACTCAAAATGAAATACACGTACCAAATATGCAAAAAAAAAAAAAAAAAAAAAAAAAAAAATAATAACAAGCATAATAAAATGAAATACCCACGCAAAATAATACAAAAAAAATAATAACAACAAGCATAATAAAATGAAATACCCACGCAAAATAATACAAAAAAATAAAAAATAAATAAAAATAACAACAAGCATAACAAAATGAAATACCCACACGTACCAAAGATAATAACAATAATAACAAAAATAATAACAAGCATAACAAAATGAAATACCCACACGTACCAAATATGCAAAAAAAAAGAGGTACCCCACAGCCTACCAACCAACATTAAAATAGTACAAAAAAAAAAAAAAAAAAAAAAAAAAATACCCACGCAAAATAATAATAAAAAAAAAAAAAGCATAATAAAATGAAATACCCACACGTACCAAAAATGCAAAAAAAAGCGGTACCACACAGCCTACCAACCGACATTAAAATAGTACAAAAAAAAAAAAAAAAAAAAAAAAAAAATACCCACGCAAAATAATAATAATAAAAAAACAAGCATAATAAAATGAAATACCCACACGTACCAAATATACAAAAAAAAAAAGAAAAAAAGAGAGGGTACCCCACAGCCTACCAGCCGCCCCGATCCGAGCCCCGGTAGCTTAAAATTCAGTGTCTTACCCCAAGCATACTAACTTCTTGGCCGATAGTTCAGTTCGTCTACAAAGTATGATAACTTAGTCCGGAGTTTCGGTCCAGGTTCTCGGAGACTTAAGCCTGTGATAAGGCGGTCCAAGTTTGGCGTCTTTGATTGTCATTTCTTTGATAAGGTTTGGCGATAAGGAGTTTGATTCTAATGCCTATTCGGATTGCTGTAGATCTGTAGGTAGATGGATGGATGGATAAAAAGATAAAGAGAGAGAGAGAGAGAGAGGGGGAGATTGATAGATAGATAGATAGAGAGGGAGGGAGGGAGGGAGGGAGGGAGGGAGGGAGGGAGGGAGGGGGAGGGAGGGAGAGAGAGAGAGAGAGAGAGAGAGAGAGAGAGAGAGAGAGAGAGAGAGATAAAGAGAGAGAGAGAGAGAGAGAGGGATAAAGAGAGAGAGAGAGATAAAGAGAGAGAGAGAGAGAGATAAAGAGAGAGAGAGAGAGATAAAGAGAGGTAAAGAGAGATAAAGAGAGATAAAGAGAGAGAAAGAGAGATAAAGAGAGATAAAGAGAGAGAGAGAGATAAAGAGAGAGAGATTGAAGAGAGAGAGAGAGAGAGAAAAAGACAAACAAAGACACACACACAAAAAAGCTAAAACAACCTTACCAGGACCAAAATCCAAATAAAAACCAAACACAAAAATCGGATTTTCCCTACACCACTGCCATCTTCCCACGCCCGATTACACCAGCTGTCATACCACACAGCTTCTCTCCTCCTCCTTCTTCTATTCCTCTTCCTCACAATATTACCTGGCAGCAGAAGGACTTACGTAGATGACGTTAAGCCTCGCCAAAGCCATCCTTACCTGCAAATGGAAAATAAAAGGTATAAGTACATTTTGAAAAAGAAAAGAAAAGAAAAAAAAATGGAAGAGGTATGGTTGGTACTGCGTGGTGAAGTTGGAGGTCTCGAAACGTGTGGTGGAGAAGGGATGGTGTGGTTAAGTTCAGTCGAGGACATAGGATGAAGGATTTGGAAGGATGGGAGAGAGAGAAAGAGAGAGAGAGAGAGAGAGAGAGAGAGAGAGAGAGAGAGAGAGAGAGAGAGAGAGAGAGAGAGAGAGAGAGAGAGAGAGAAAGGGAAATAAAGAAAGAGAGAGGGAGAAGAGAGAAAGACGTGGACAGACAGACATACAGAGAGAGAGAGAGAGAGAGAGAGAGAGAGAGAGAGAGAGAGAGAGAGAGAGAGAGAGAGAGAGAGAGAGAGAGAGAGAGACAGACAGACAGAGAGAGAGACAAACAGACAGAGAGAGAGACAGACAGACAGAGAGAGAGACAGACAGACAGAAACAGACAGACAGACAGAAACAGAGACAGGCAGACAGGCAGATAGATAGATAAATAGAAACAGAGAGAAAAACAGAGAATCAGAGACAGAGGCAGAGATAATACATAGATAAATATAAAAATATTAAAACACCACCTGCTTTACCACCCACCTTCACAGACAACAACAACAACAACAACAACAATTTTTTCTTTCCACCTCTGACGTCTGTTGATGTCAATCCCTGACCCATCAATTCATCAAACAAAGAAATGACCTGTCACCATTTACCCTTCCCTCCCTCTCCTCCCCTCTCTCTCCCTCCCTCTCCTCCCTTCTCTCTCCCTCCCTCTCCTCCCCTCTCTCTCCCTCCCTCCCTCCTCCCTCTCTCTCTCCCTCCCTCTCCTCCCTCTCCTCTCCTCCCTCTCCTCCCTCACCTCCTCCTCTCTCTCCCTCCCTCTTCCCTCCCTTCTCTCTCTCCACTCCTCTCCTCCTCTCTCTCTCTCCCTCCCTCTCACTCCCCTCTCTCCCTCCTCCCTCCCTCTCTCTCCTCCTCCCTCCCTCTCTCTCCCCTCTCTCTCCCTCCCTCTCTCTCCTCCCCTCTCTCCTTTCTCTTCCCTCTTCCTCCCTTCTCTCTCTCCTCCCTCTCCTCCTCCCTCCCTCCTCCTCCTCTCTCTCCTCCCTCCCTTCTCCTCCCTTTCTCTCTCCTCTCCCTCTCACTCCCTCTCTCTCTCCTCCCTCCTCTCCTCCTCTTTCCTCTCCCTCTCCTTCTCTCTCCCTCCCTCTCTCTCTCTTCCCCTCCTCTCTCCTCCTCCTCTCTCTCCTCCCCTCTCTCTCCCCTCCTCTCTCACTTCTCCCTCTCTCTCCCTCCCTCTCCTCCTCTCTCTTCCCCTCCCTCTCCTCCCTCTCTCTCCCTCCCTCTCTCCCTCTCTCTTCCCTCTCCTCCTTTCCTCTCTCTCCCTCCCTCTCCTCCCTTCTCTCTCCTCCCCACCTCTCTCCCCTCTCTCTCTTCTCCTCTCCTCCCTCTCTCTCCCTCCCTCTCCTCCCCTCTCTCTCCCTCCCTCTCCTCTCTCTCTCTCCCTCCCTCTTCTCCTCTCCCTCCTCCCTCTCCTCTTCTCCTCCTTCTCTTTCCTCTCCTTCCCCTTCCTCTCCTCCCTCCCTCTCCTCTTCTCTCCCTCTCCTCTCTCTCCCTCCCTCTCTCTCCCTCCTCTCCTCCCCTCTCTCTCCCTCCCTCCCTCCCTCTCTCTCCCTCCCTCTCCTCCCCTCTTCTCCCTCCCTTCCTCCCTTCCTCTTCTCTCCCTCCCTCTCTCTCCCTCTCCCTCCCTTCCCTCTCCTCCCTCCTCCCTCTTCTCTTCCCTCCCCTCTCCTCCCCTCTCTCTCTCCCTCCCTCTCTCCCTCCCTCTCCTCCCCTCTCTCTCCTCCTCCCCTCTCCCTCCTCTCTCCCTCCCTCTCCTCCCCTCTCTCTCCCTCCCTCCTCCCCTCTTCCCTCTCTCCTCCCTCCTCCCTCCCTCCTCTCTCCTCCCTCTCCCTCCCTCTTCCTCTCTCTCCCCTCTCTCTCTCCTCCCTCTCCCTCACTCCCTCTCTCCCTCCCTCCCCTCCCCCTCTCTCTCTCCATCCCCTCTTCCCTCCCCTCTCTCCTCCCTTCCTCCTTCCCTCTCCTCCTCTCTCTCCTCTCTCTCTCCTCTCTCTCTCCTTCTCTCTCTCTCCTCTCTCTTCTCTCTCCTCTCTCTCTCTCCTCTCTCTCTCTCTCCTCTCTCTCTCTCCTCTCTCTCTCTCTCCTCTCTCTCTCTCTCTCTCTCTCTCTCCTCTCTCTCTCTCCTCTTCCTCTCCCTCCCTCTCCTCCCCTCTCTCTCCTCCCTCTCTCTCCGTCCCTCTCCCTCTCTCTCCTCCCTCTCTCCTCCCTCTCCCTCTCTCTCCTCCATCCTCTCTCTCCCTTCCCCTCTCTCCATCCCTCTCTCTCCCTTCTCTCTCCCTCCTCTCTCCTCCTCTCTCTCTCCCTCCCTCTCCTCCCTTCTCTCTCCTCCCTCTCCTCCTTCTCTCTCTCCCTCCCTCTCTCCTCTCCCTTTCCCTTCTCCCTCTCCTCCCTCCTCCTCTTTCTCCTCCCTCTTCCTCCTCCTCTTCCTCTCTCCCTCCTTCCTCTCCCTCTTCTCCTCCTTCCTCTCCCTCCCTCTCCTCTCCTCTCCTCTCCCTCCTCTCTCTCCCTCCCTCTCCTCCCTTCTCTCTTCCCTCTCCCTCTCTCTCCTCCCTCTCTCCCTCCTCCTTCTTCCTTTCTTCTCTTCCTCCTCCTCCTTTCCTCCCCTCCCTTCCTCCCTCTCCTCTCTCCCTCTCCTTCCCCTCTCTCTCCCTCCTCCTCTCCTCCCCTTCTCTCTCCCTCCTCTCCTCCCTCTCTCTCCCTCCCTCTCTCCTCCCCCTCCCTTCTCTCTCTCCCCTCTCTCTCCCTCCCCTCCTCCCTACTCTCTCTCACTCCCTCTCCTCCCCTCTCTCTCCCTCCCTCTCCTCCCCTCTCTCTCCCTCCCCTCTCTCTCCTCCCTCTCTCCCCTCTCTCTACTCCCCTCTCTACTCCTCTCCTCCTCTCTCTCCCTCCCTCTCCTGCCCCCTCTCTCCCTCCCTTCTCTCTCCCTCCCCTCTCCCCTCCCCTCTCTCTCCCTCCCTCTCCTCCCTCTCCCTCCCTCTCCTCCCCTCCCTCTCCCTCCTCCTCCCCCTCTCTCCTCCCTCCCTCTCCTCCCCTCTCTCTCCCTCCCTCTCCCTCCCTCTCTCTCCCTCTCTCTCCCTCTTCCTCTCCTCCCCTCCTCTCCTCCCTCCTCTCTCCCTCCCTCTCCTCCCTCTCTCTCCCTCCTTCTCCTCCCCTCTCTCTCCCTCCTCTTCCTCCCCCCCCCCCCCCCCCCTTTCTCCCTTATTGCTGCCTCATTTCTTACCTCTTCCCTCAATTCTCTCTTGGTTACCTTAATTAATTAGCGTAGTTACCCTGACGTGATATTCCCCGATCGAGAAATTAAAATAGAAATTCAAAGTTTACTATTTCCGATGTCAAAGAAAAAGTAAAATAAATAAAAAATATATAGAAATAAAAATAAAAATAAACAAAAAGAAAATTAATAAAAATGACTTACAACTATAAACAGAAATAAATGAATAAATAAACAAAGGAATGGATAAACAAGTCAATACATAAACAAACAAAAATAAATAAATAAATAAATAAATAAATAAATAAACAAGTCAAACAAACAAACAAAAATAAATGAATAAATAAAAAAGGAAAGAATAAACAAGTCAATATTTAAACAAACAAACAAAAACAAATAGATAAATACATTAATAAATATAATTAGATAAACAAATGAATGAACAACCACACGAACGTTATGATAACCAATATCTAGAATTAAGAATAAGATAAACAAAGAAACACACACATAAACACAAAATAAACACACACAAACAAATAAACACACATAAACAAATAAACACACACATAAACACATAAAAAAACAAATAATTAAATAAACAAATAATAACACACATAAACACAAAATAAACACACACATAAACAAATAGACACACATAAACAAATAGACACACATAAACAAATAGACACACATAAACAAATAGACACACATAAACAAATAGACACACATAAACAAATAGACACACATAAACAAATAGACACACATAAACAAACATTTGAGACACATAAACAAAACAGACACACACAAACACAAAATATAAAGCACACAAACACAAAATAAACACACATACACAAATACAAACACACATACACAAAATAAACACACATACACAAAATAAACACACACAAACAAATAAACATATACATAAACAAACACACACACACAAACAAAAACAAACAAACAAATAAACACACACATAAGCAAATAAACACAAAATAAACACACACAAGGTAAATTCTCTCTCCATTCAGACCTCAATGACTCTGTCTGTCTGTGTCTGTCTGTCTGTCTGTCTGTCTGTCTATCTCTCTCCTCTCTCCTCTCTCCTCTCTCCTCTCTCTCTCTCTCTCTCCCTCTCTCCCTCTCTCTCTCTCTCTCTCTCTCTCTCTCTCTCTGTATTCATGTACTTAATTGAAATTTGGTTCGAGTTTTTCTAATCATTTCTCTCTGGGAAGGAGGGAAAGGAGGGAGGGGAGGGGAGGGGAGGGGGGAGAAGGAGGGGAGAGCAAAGAAAATCGTAACAAGAAAGTGGAGAAAAGAGAAAAAAAGAGAAAGATAAAAGATAAAAAATAAAAAAAAGATAAATAAAACAATAAATGAAAATCGATAAATAATTAATAAAAAATGATTAAAAATGAAATTAATAAAAATGTGGCGGATTTAGAGAAACAAAAGAGAAAGAACAAGAGACACAAGAAAGTGGAGAAAAGAGAAAAGAGAAACGAGAAAGTGGAGAAAAGAGAAAAGAGAAAAGAGAAAGAGAAAGAGAAAGAACAAGAGAAAAGAGGAGAGAACAGAAAGAGTGAAGGAGAGGAGAGGAAAGAGAAGTGAAAAAGAGAAAGAGAAAGAGAAAGAACAAGAGAAAAGAGGCAAGAACAGAAAGAGCGAAGGAGAGAAGAGGAAAGAGAAAAGAGAAAAGAGAAAAGAGAAAGAGAAGAGAAACGAAAAAGAGAAAGAGAAAAGAGAAAGAGAAAGAAGAAGAGAAAAGAGGCGAGAACAGAAAGAGCGAAGGGAGGGGGCGATACCCACACCGCCTCGCGACGACTGAAAACATTACACAACACAACAAATATATATATTTTTTTTTACCACCGAGTTGTAGCGACAGCGTGGCATTGTAGATCGCTGTCGTGCTGTAGTTTTACTTCGGGTTTATTATTGCCGTGGTAAAAGAACCCTCCCTCCCTCCCTCCTCCCCCTCCACCTCCGTCCTCCTCCTCCCTCCTCCCTCCCCTCCTCCACCTCCCTCCACCTCCCCTAACCCCCTCCCTCCACCTCCACTCTCCTCCTCCCCTCCCCTCCACCTCCTCTCCTTTCCTCCCCTCCTTCCCTAACCCCTTCTCTCCTTCCCCTCCAATTCCTCCCTCCTCCCCCTACCCCTCCTCCTCCTCCCTCCACCTCCCTCCTCCCTCCCCTCCCCCCTCCACCTCCCCCTAACCCCCTTGCTCCACCTCCTCCCTCCCTCCTACCTCCACCTTCCCACCCCCTCCACCCTTCCCCACTCCTCCTCCCTCCTCCTCCACCTCCCTCCTCCCCCTAACCGCCTCCCTCCTCCCTCCTCTCCTCCTCCCTCCTCCCTCACTCCCCCTAACCCCTCCCCCTCCTCCCTCCCCCTATCCCCCTCCCCTCCCTCCTCCTCCCTCCCTCCCTCCACCTTCCTTCTCCCCCTAACCCCTTCCCTCCTTCCTCCTCCATCTCCCTCCTCACCCTAACCCCCTCCCTCCTCCCTTCTCCCTCCTCCCCCTAACCCCCTCCACCTCCTTCCTCCCCCTCCACCTCCTTCCTCCCCTCCACCCTCCATCCTTCCCTCCCTTCCCTCCCTCCCTCCACCTCCCTCCTCTTCCGCTCCTCCTATCCCCTCCCCCACCCCCCATGGCGTAGGTTCGGGGCAATCTTCTGGATGTAAGCAAAGCCCAATTTACAGCTGCGTGAAAGGATCTCTGTCTCTGTCTGTCTGTCTGTCTGTCTGTCTGTCTGTCTCTCTTTCTGTCTCTCTTTCTGTCTCTCTTTCTGTCTCTCTTTCTGTCTCTCTTTCTGTCTCTCTTTCTGTCTCTCTTTCTGTCTCTCTCTCTTTCTGTCGCTCTCTCTTTCTGTCGCTCTCTTTTTCTCTTTTTCTCTCTCTCTCTCCCCCCCTCTCTCTCTCTCTTTCTCTCTCTCTCTCTCTCTCTCTCTCTCTCTCTCATTCTCTCTCTCTCCCCCCATCTTGCTTTGTTTGTTTGTTTGTTTCTTTCTCTCTCTCTCTCTCTCGCTTCATCTTTCTCGGTTTCTTTCTTTGCTGTTTCTCCCTCTTAATCTCTCTTTTTGTTTTGTTCCCTTATTTTCTTCTCTCTTTCTCTCTTCCTTTCTTTTTTTCCTCTTTATTCACCTAGCTCTTTTTCTCTCCTCCAACGTTTCTTTCTCTTACTATTTCCATCTCTCTCTCCCAGTCTCCTTCCCTCCCTTACTCTTTTCCTCTTTCCTTCACCCACTCTCTCTTTCCCAGTCTCCTTCCCTCCCTTACTCTCTTCCTCTTTCCTTCACCCACTCTCTCTTTCCCTTTCTCTCGCACACTCGAAATATTTCACTCCGTACGCATTTAAGGGCCAGGCGCCACTCCTCTGTCAAATTTATTTGGCTAAAGGTACAGCTTGTAAGGGAGATTAGAAGGGAGGGAAAGGAGATGGAAAGGCATGAGAGGAAAGGAAGTGGTGAGCGAGGAGATGGAGACAGAGAGAGGAAGAAGAAGGGAGGAGAGGGAGGAGGGGGAAGTGGGAGAGGGAGTTGGGAGAGGGCTGTGAGGGAGGTAGGAGGGGGAGAGGGGGGAGGGAGAGGGAGAAGAGGGGGTGAAGGGGGAGGAGACAGAGGGAGGGAGGAGGAGGGAGGAAAGATTAAGGGGGAGGGAGAAGGGGGAGGAGAGGGGAGAGAAGGTGGAGAAATGAAGAAAGGGTGAGGGGGATGGACATGGAGGAAAGGTGAGGTTGAGGGGAAGGGAGAGAGAAGAGAGATGAGGGAGGGAGAGGGAGAAGGGGGAAGAGGGGGAAAGAAAAAGAAGGGAGAAAGGGGAGAGAGATAAAAGAGGAAGAAAGAAGTGAAGAGGAAAGGGAGAAGAGGGAGGAAGGAAGAAGAAGGAGGAAGAGGGGAGGGAGAAAGAGGAGGAGGGGGAGGGAGAAAGAGAAAGAGGGGAGGGGAGAAGAGAAGGAGGAATGAGGAGGAGGGGAGAAGGATGAGGAGGGGAAGGATCACGAGAGAAGCGAGGGGAGGAGAGGAAAATGAAAACAGCTCATACCCAGCCTCAAAACGAAACAAAACAAACAAACAAACAAACAAAACAAAAAAACCCACTGAAATCAAGCCAAACCAAAAGAGGGGAAATCAGAATAGAACACCAAAAACGGGATCAGAATCAAGGCAGGGGAGATGAGGGGAAACTAAAACGAAATATGGCGCCGAATGTAGGCCCTCTCCCCTCTCCACCCCCTCTCCCTCTCCACCCCCTCTCCCTCTCCTTATGGCGCCGAGTGTAGGCCCTCTCCCTCTCTCCCTCCCCTCTCCCTCTCCACCCCCTCTCCCTCTCATTATGGCGCCGAATGTACTCCTCTCCCTCTCCAGACCCTCTCCCCTCTCCTTTAAACCGCTGAGTGCAGGGGGATACGGGGATACCAACCTCCACTCCCCTCTCCGCCCCCTTCTTCCCCTTCTCCCTACACCTCCTCCCTTCCTCTCCCTCCCTTTCTCCTTTTCTCCACCCCCTCTCCTCCTACACACTCCCCTCCCTCTCTCTCCCTTCCTCCCTCTCCACTCCCCTCTCTTCTCCACCCCTCTCCTCCCCTCTTCCCTCCCCCTCCCCCTCCCCCTCTCCCACACCCCCACACACCCCTCTCCCTGGGATGCCCCCCCCACCGATCCCGCCCTAAATGGTGGGCTTACGGTTCGGGATCAGCGACCTATCCCGACCTGATCCCGCGTGGGGCGACCCCGCTAAGAATAGTTAAAAACAGGGGTGAGGAATCGCCGCCCTTCCCCTCACGCTGGCCACGGCGGGGGGTGGGGAGGGGGGTGAGAGGGGTAGAGGGGAAGGGTGGGAGGGAGGGAGGGAGGAGTGGAGAGGATGAGGGAAGGAGGAAGGAGGGAGGGAGAGAGGGAGGGAAAGGTGTAAGAGATGAGGAGAAGGATAGGGAGTGAGGGTGTGGGTGGTGTAAGAAGTGGAGATGAAGGGAAAAGGTGCAGGGGAGGGAAAGGGGGTGGGGAAGGGTTGGGAGGGAGGGGGAGGAGAGAAGGGAGGGAGAGGAGGAGGTAGAGAATGAGTGGGGAAGGAGGGGGTGGGAGAGAGTGAGGAGGGAGGATGAGGGAGAGGAGAGAGGGAGGGAGAGGGAGAGGGGATGGAGAGGATGAGGGAAGGAGGAGAGGTGCGAGGGGGTTTATGGGGAGGTTTCGTCTGTTGTTTACAAATGGTTGATAAGGAGGTTTCGTCTGTTGTTTACAAATGGTTGATAAGGAGGTTCTGTAAGTAGTTTATGAGGAGGCTACTTTTGTAGTTTATAAATTGTTTGTAAAGAGGCTTCGTCTGTAGTTTATAAGGAGGTTCTATAAATAGTTTACAAGGAGGTTTCATAAATAGTTTTTATTGAGGTTTCGTAAACATTTTACAAGGGAGTTCTATAAACAGTTTACAAGGCGTTTTTATGGGGGCTTCGTAAACCACTTAACAAAGAGGCTTCATCAAAAGTTCAAAAAGGAAAGCTTCGCAGATAGTGTACAAAGAGGCTCTGTCAACCTCTTCCACGGAGCCTTCGACAAGAGCTCATAAGGAGGCTGTGATATACTCTTAAACTTCCATTTTTTCCCTTCTTTAAACTTTTTTTTTTTTGTCTTTAAACTTTCTTTTTTTTCTTCTTTAAACTTTATTTTTTTTTGTCTTCTTTAAACTTTATTTTTTTTGTCTTCTTTAAACTTCCATTTTTTTCTTCTTTAAACTTCCATTTTTTGTCTTCTTTAAACTTCCATTTTTCTTCTTCTTTAAACTTCCATTTTTTCTTCTTTAAACTTCCATTTTTTTCTTCTTTAAACTTCCATTTTTTTCTTCTTTAAACTTCCATTTTTCTTCTTCTTTTAAATCCTCTCCATTTTCTTCTTCTTTAAAGCTTTCCATTTCTTCTTCTTTAAACTTCCATTTTTTCTTCTTCAAAACTTCCATTTTTTCTTCTTCTTAAACTTTTAATTGTTTTCTTCTTATTTAAACTTTCCTTTTTTTTCTTCTTTAAACTTCCATTTTTTTCTTCTTTAAACTTCCATTTTTTCTTCTTTAAACTTCCATTTTTTGTCTTCTTTAAACTTCCATTTTTTGTCTTCTTTAAACTTCCATTTTTTGTCTTCTTTAAACTTCCATTTTTTTCTTCTTTAAACTTCCATTTTTTTCTTCTTTAAACTTCCATTTTTCTTCAAACTTCCCATTTTTCTTCTTCTTTAAACCTCATTTTTCTTCTTCTTTAAACTTCCATTTTTTCTTCTTTAAACTTCCATTTTTTCTCTTAAACTTCCATTTTCTTTCTTCTTCTTTAAACTTCCTTCCTTTTTCTTCTTCTTTAAACTTCCATTTTCTTCTTCTTTAAACTTCCATTTTTCTTCTTCTTTAAACTTCCATTTTCTTCTTCTTCTTTTAAACTTCCATTTCTTCTTCTTCTTTAAATCTCCATTTTCTTTCCTTCTTCTTTAAAACTTCCTTTTTTTCTTCTTCTTTAAACTTTCTTTTTTCTTCTTCTTTAAACTTTCTTTTTTCTTCTTCTTTGACTTCCATGATTTTTTCTTCTTTCTTCTTTAAACTTCCATTTTTTTCTTCTTTAAACTTCCATTTTTCTTCTTCTTTAAACTTCCATTTTTCTTCTTCTTTAAACTTCCATTTTTTTCTTCTTTAAACTTCCATTTTTCTTCTTCTTTAAACTTCCATTTTTTTCTTCTTTAAACTTCCATTTTTTTCTTCTTTAAACTTCCTTTTTTCTTCTTCTTTAAACTTCCTTTTTTCTTCTTCTTTAAACTTCCATTTTTCTTCTTCTTTAAACTTCCATTTTTCTTCTTCTTTAAACTTCCATTTTTCTTCTTCTCAAAGCTTCCATTTTCTTCTTCTTTAAACTTTTGTTTTTCTTCTTCTTTAAACTTTTGTTTTTCTTCTTCTTTAAACTTTTGTTTTTCTTCTTCTTTAAACTTTTGTTTTTCTTCTTCTTTAAACTTTTGTTTTTCTTCTTCTTTAAACTTTCTTTTTCTTCTCTTCTTTAAACTTCCATTTTCTTCTTCTTTAAACTTTCCATTTTCTTCTTCTTTTAAACTTCCATTTTTCTTTCTTCTTTAAACTTCCATTTTTCTTCTTCTCTCTTAAACTTCCATTTTTCTTCTTCTTTAAAACTTCCATTTTTCTTCTTCTTTAAACTTCCATTTTCTCTTCTTCTTTAAACTCTCCATTTTTTTTCTTCTTTTAAAACTTCCATTTTTTTCTTTCTTTAAAACTTCCATTTTTTCTTCTTTAAAACTCTTCTAATTTTCTTCTTCTTTAAACTTCCATTTTTTCTTCTTCTTAAAACTTCCATTTTTTTCTTCTTTAAACTTCCTTTTTTTTCTTCTTTAAACTTCCTTTTTTTTCTTCTTTAAACTTCCTTTTTTTTCTTCTTTAAACTTCCTTTTTTTTCTTCTTTAAACTTCCTTTTTTTTCTTCTTTAAACTTCCTTTTTTTTCTTCTTTAAACTTCCATTTTCTTCTCTTGAACTTCCATTTTTTTCTTCTTTAATCTTCCATTTTTCTTTAAACCCATTTTTTTCTTCTTTAAACTTCCATTTTTTTTCTTCTTTAAACCCATTTTTTTCTTCTTTAAACCCATTTTTTTTCTTCTTTAAACTTTTGTTTTTCTTCTTCTTTAATCTTCCTTTTTTCTTTTTCTTTAAACTTCCTTTTTTCTTCTTCTTTAAACTTCCTTTTTTCTTCTTCTTTAAACTTCCATTTTTCTTCTTCTTTAAACTTCCATTTTTCTTCTTCTTTAAACTTCCATTTTTCTTCTTCTTTAAACTTCCATTTTTCTTCTTCTTTAAACTTCCATTTTTCTTCTTCTTTAAACTTCCATTTTTCTTCTTCTTTAAACTTCCATGTTTTTCTTCTTTAAACTTTCTTTTTTTTCTTCTTTAAACTTTCTTTTTTCTTCTTCTTTAAACTTCCATTTTTTTGTCTTCTTTAAACTTTCTTTTTTTCTTCTTCTTTAAACTTCCATGTTTTTTTCTTTAAACTTCCATGTTTTTTCTTTAAACTTCATTTTTCTCTTTCCTTCTTTAAACTTCCCATTTTTTTTCTTTTTTTCTTTCAAACTTCCATTTTTCTTCTTAAACTTCCATTTTTCTTCTTCTTTAAACTCTCTTTTTTCTTCCTTTCTTAAACTTCCATTTTTTTCTTCTTTTAAACTTCCATTTTTTTTTTCTTTCTTTAAACTTCCATTTTTTCTTCTTTTAAACTTCCATTTTTCTTCTTAAACTTCCATTTTTCTTCTTTAAAACTCATTTTTTTCTTCTTAAACTTCCATTTTTTTCTTCTTTAAACTTCCATTTTTTCCTTTCTCTTTTAAACTTCCATTTTTTCTTCTTTAAACTTCCTCATTTTTTTTTTCTTCTTTAAACTTCCATTTTTTTTCTTTTAAACTTCCATTTTTTTCTTTCTTTTAAAACTTCCATTTTTCTTCTTCTTTAAACTTCCATTTTTTTCTCTTTTAAAACTTCCATTTTTCTTCTTTAAATCTCCATTTTTCTTCTTCTTTTAAACTTCCATTTTTTCTTCTTTAAAACTTCCATTTTTCTTCTTCTTTAAACTTCCATTTTTTCTTCTTTAAACTTCCATTTTTCTTCTTCAAACTTCCATTTTTCTTCTTCTTTAAACTTCCTTTTTCTTCTTCTTTAAACTTCAATGGTTTTTTCTTTAAACTTACATGTTTTTTCTTTAAACTTTGTTTTTTCTTCTTCTTTAAACTTCCATTTTTTTGTCTTCTTTAAACTTTCTTTTTTTCTTCTTCTTTAAACTTCCATGTTTTTTTCTTTAAACTTCCATGTTTTTTCTTTAAACTTCCATGTTTTTTTCTTTAAACTTCCATGTTTTTTTCTTTAAACTTCCATGTTTTTTTCTTTAAACTTCCATGTTTTTCTTCTTTAAACTTCCATTTTTTTTCTTCTTTAAACTTCCATGTTTTTTTCTTTAAACTTCCATGTTTTTTTCTTTAAACTTCCATGTTTTTCTTCTTTAAACTTCCATTTTTTTTCTTCTTTAAACTTCCATTTTTTTCTTCTTTAAACTTCCATTTTTTTTCTTCTTTAAACTTTAATTGTTTTCTTCTTATTTAAACTTTCTTTTTTCTTCTTCTTTAAACTTCCATTTTTCTTCTTCTTTAAACTTCCATTTTTTTCTTCTTTAAACTTCCATTTTTTTCTTCTTTAAACTTCCATTTTTTTCTTCTTTAAACTTCCATTTTTCTTCTTCTTTAAACTTCCATTTTTTTCTTCTTTAAACTTCCATTTTTTTCTTCTTTAAACTTCCATTTTTCTTCTTTCTTAAAACTTCCATTTTTTCTTCTAAACTTCCATTTTTCTTTCTTCTTTAAACTTCCATTTTTCTTCTTTAAGTCTTCCATTTTTTCTTTCTTTCTTTAAAACTTCCATTTTTTTCTTCTTTAAAGCTTCCATTTTTTCTCTTCTTCTTTCTTAAACTTCCATTTTTCTTTCTTCTTTTTAAAATTCCATTTTTTTCTTTCTTTCTTTAAACTTCCATTTTTTCTTCTTTCTTTAAACTTCCATTTTTTCTTCTTCTTTAAACTTTTCCACATTTTTTCTTTCAACTTCTTTAAAACTTCCATTTTTTTTCTTTTTTCTTTAAACTTCCATTTTTCTTTCTTTAAACTTCTCCATTTTTTCTTCTTTTAAATTTCCATTTTTTCTTCTTCTTTAAACTTCCATTTTTCTTCTTTCTTAAACTTTCCATTTTTTCTTCTTTAAACTTCCATTTTCTTCTTCTTTAAATTTCCATTTTTTCTCTTCCTTCTTTAAACTTCCATTTTTTCTTCTTTTAAACTTCCATTTTTTTCTTTTTTAAACTTCCATTTTTTTTCTTCTTTAAACTTTAATTGTTTTCTTCTTATTTAAACTTTCCTTTTTTTTCTTCTTTAAACTTCCATTTTTTTCTTCTTTTAATTTCCATTTTTTTCTTTCTTTCTTTTTAAAGCTTCCATTTTTCTTCTTCTTTAAACTTCCATTTTTTTCTTCTCTTCTTTTTAAAACTTCCATTTTTTTCTTCTTTTAAACTTCAATTTTTTCTTCTTTAAACTTCCATTTTTCTTCTTCTTTAAACTTCCCATTTTCTTCTTCTTTCTTTAAACTTCCATTTTTCTTCTTTCTTCTAAATTCGCTCCATTTCTTTCTTCTTTAAACTTCACTTTTTTCTTCTTCTTTAAACTTCCTTTTCTTCTTCTTTTAAACTTCCATTTTTTCTTCTTCTTTTAAACTTCCATTTTTCTTTCTTCTTTTAAACTTTCTCTTTTTCTTTCTTCTTTAAACTTCCTTTTTTCTTCTTCTTTAAACTTCCATTTTTCTTCTTCTTCTTTAAACTTCCATTTTTCTTTCTTTCTTTCTTCTTTTAAACTTCCATTTTCTTTCTTTCCTTTCTTTAAACTTCCATTTTTCTTCTTTCTTTAAATCTTCCTTTTTTCTTCTTCTTAAACTTTCTTTTTTCTCTCTTTAAACTTTCTTTTTTTCTTCTTTTTTCAAACTTCCATTTTTCTTCCTCTTCTCCTTAAACTTCCATTTTTTCTTTAAACTTCCATGTTTTTCTTCTTTAAACTTCCATTTTTTTTCTTCTTTAAACTTCCATTTTTTTCTTCTTTAAACTTCCATGTTTTTTTTCTTTAAACTTCCATTTTTTTCTTCTTTCATTCTTCCTTTCTTTCTTATTGAATGTTTAGCACCATTCCTAATATGTCATCGCCACAAAATAGATACATACATACATATAAATATACATACATATATATATTACATTGTATTATACATACACACATACATACATAAGCATTATATTACATACACACATATATGTACACACATATTATTACATTATATATTATTATTACATACATACATACATATACATACATACATACATATATATATATATATATATATACATATTATTATACATATATACATACATGCATTACATGTGTGTGTGTGTGTGTGTGTGTGTGTGTGTGTGTGTGTGTGTGTGTGTGTGTGTGTGTGTGTGTGTGTGTGTGTGTGTGTGTATACATATACGAATATTCATTCTATCCACAGAGTTTTACACCCTATACAAAAATCTATATCTTATGTATTATATGTATCATATATCGTTATAACTACCGCATACGCATTTTTTCCCCTTACATATATACATATAAGATACGTTTGCATGTAGCTGCATGTATCTTCAATCACATTCCTTTCAGCATTTCATCACAAAGTTCAAAGTTCACGGCACCGATATGCTGGTGACAG
>NC_091585.1:26290608-26300608 GCF_042767895.1 Penaeus vannamei
GGGAGGGAGGGAATTTTAAGGACACCAGAATTCTAATTGTATTTAAATCCTCATTTGCATATGGTTGAATCTACTAAATTGTTGATAATGCTGTTGTTGTTGAGGAAATGATTATGTCGAAAGGGGAAAAGAGTTGTTTATCATTATTATCTTTGTCTTTATATTTATCTACATTGTCATCATTATTATCTTTATATTTATCATTATCTACATTATCATCATTATCATCTTTACATCTATCATTATCTACATTATCATCTTTATTATCTATAAATCTATCATTATCTACATTATCATCATTATTATCTTTATATTTATCATTATCTACATTATCATCTTTATTATCTTTATATTTATCATTATCTACATTATCATCATTATTATCTTTATATCTATCATTATCTACAGTATCATCTTTATCATTATTATCATTATCATTGTCGGTATCATTATTATTATTTATTTTATGGTTATTGTTACGTTATCATCATCATAATAATTATGATCATTATTGTTATCATTGTCATTTCTATATATTTTATCATTATTTTGATTACTATTATGAAGACTTTATAATCATTATTATAAATATTATTCATTCATTGTCATTTATTACCTTATTATCATTATCATTATCATCAATATCTTTGTTATAATTATTACTGACATAATTATTATTGTCATCATCATCATAAATGTTATATTATTTTTATCAGTATGATCATTATCATTATCATTATTACCATTAGTATTATTTCTATCATGGTTCTTATTATCATTATCATCCTTATTATTATTATCAATATTATTATTATTATTATCATCATCATTATTATCATTATCATCATGATGATTATTATCATCATCATTTTCATTATCATTTTCCTTGCTCTCAATACTGTAATTATCATTATCATTATTATCTTTGTTGTCCTTATCATTATCGGCATTAGTGTTATCTTATCATCACCAACATCATCATCACCAACATCATCTTCACCAACATCATCTTCACCAACATCATCTTCACCAACATCATCTTCACCAACATCATCGTCACCAACATCATCGTCACCAACATCATCGTCACCAACATCATCGTCACCAACATCATCGTCACCAACATCATCGTCACCAACACTCGCCTCATCACCATCAACACTATTCACAACAAAACAACAACAAACACAAAAACATCATCAACCATAACAACAATAAAATCAACAATAGAAACAAAAGCAACAAAAACAACAATAGAATAACAACAAAAACAAAAACAACAACAACAAAAACATCAACAAAAGACAAAAAAAGAAACAACAAAACAACACCACCACCAACAACAAAAACAGAAACAACATTATCATCACCAACAACAACAAAAACAGAAACAACAACATTATCATCACCACCAACAACAAAAACAAAACATCAACATCAACATCAACAACAACAAAACAACAACAAAATCAACAACAAAATCAACATTATCAACAACACCACTACCACCAGCCCTTCCCCCCCCGACGCCCAACAACCCACTGACCCAGTTCCATCTCCTGTTGACTCGCCTGACGCTCCGTTAATAATTGAAACCCATTCCCGACCCCTATAAGTGATGCTGAAAAATTAACGGGATCGGATCCTACTACGCCGTCTCTCGCGGGGAATCGAACACCTTGCTTATACTTTCGACGCGTTCTGGTGCTTATAGAGGTTTAGCTTCGGGGTAGAAATGTGATTATTTTGTCTTTTCTTTGTTTTTTTCTCTTTTTCTTTGTCTTCTAAGATTGATTTTAAGATGGAAGAAAGAGGGGAAAAGATAGAGAGGAAAAGGAGAGAATTGGCAGGAGTTTAAATGGTTCGAAAAAAAAGGTTTTTGAAATTATTTCTAAAAATAACTTTTACGATGAAGAAGAAGAAGAAGAAGAAGAAGAAGAAGAAGAAGAAAAAGAAATAGAGGGAGAGGAGAGAACTGACATGATTTTAAATTGCCCGAAAGAAAGAAAGAAAAAAAAAGATTTTTGAAATTATTTCTAAAAATAACCTTAACGAAGAACAAAAAATAAGAAAGGAAGAAGAAAAAAAAAAAACATAGAAGAAAAGGAAGAGAATTGGCGCATGATTTTAAATAGCCCCAACCCTCCCTTACCCCTTTTTACCCCACACTAACCCCCTTCCACACCCCCTCCCCACCCCCATACCCCCTTCCCCCTTCCAAAAAAAAAAAAAGAAAGAATACAAAGAAAGAAAGAATTAAAGAAAGAAAGAACGAAAGAAAGAAAGAAAAGAAGAAAAGAAAGAAGAGAAAGAAAGAAAAGAGAGAAAGAAAGAAAGAAAGAAAAGAAGAAGAAGAAAGAAAGAAAGAAAGAAAGAAAAAAGATCGAAATGGCAGACATTTCATTAAGTATGATTGACAGGTCCATCAGCTGACGTGACGGTCCCGGAATCATGGCCGCTTAAGACATCTTTCAAGGAAAAGGGGAAGGAAATACAGGTTTACATGAGGAGGGAGGGGGGAAGGGGAGGGGAGGAGGAGGAGGAAGGAGGAAGTAAGGAAAGGGAGGAAAAGGGAGAAGGAGGTGGCATGAGGAGGAAGAGAGAAGAGGGAGGGGGGAAGGGGGAAGCCATGAGGGGGAGAGGAAGGGGGGAAGGGAGAGGGAGAGGGGGGGGAGGGGGAGAGGGGAGGGGGTGAAAAAAAGTGAGGAGGGGAAGAGGGTGGCATGAAGGGAAAGGGGTGGCATGAGGGGGGGAAGGGGGTGGCATGAGGGGGGGAGGGGGAGGAGGGGGTGGCTCTATAACTCTTTCGGCGGATCTGTCTTATCCGATGGAGCTTCTGCGAGGATAAGATTTGGGAATGGGGTTAAGTTTCAATTTATTGCGTATATTCTTCTCTCTTTCTTTCTCTTTCTCTGTTTCTCTCTCTCTTTCTCTGTTTCTCTCTCTCTTTCTCTGTTTCTCTCTCTCTTTCTTTCTCTTTCTCTCTCTCTTTCTCTCATTATCATCATCATTATCGTCTTCATCATCATCATCATCTTCATCTTCATCCTCAACATTATCATTATTAATACTATTACCATTATTTTCATTACCATTATCATTATTATAATTATTATTAACATTATCATCCTTACTATTACTAATGTTATTATCATCATTCCTATTCCTATTATCATTATTATTATTACTATTTTCATTATCATCATTATCATCATCATTACTGTTATTATTATCATTGTTATTATCATTATCGTTATCATTATCTTTAGTATTACTATCACTATCGTTTCTCTACATCTCTGTCTCACTTTTCTTTTTTTCCCTCTCTTTGTCCCTTTCCCTTTCCCGTTTCCTCCCCCTCTCCCTTTCTCGCTCTCTCTCTCTCTTCCTTCCTCCCTCTTTTTCTTCCTTTTCCTAAATCTCTCTCTCTCTCTCTCTCTCTCTCTCTCTCTCTCTCTCTCTCTCTCTCTCCTCTCTCCTTCTCCTCTTTTTCTTCTTACCTAAAATCTCTCTCTCTCTCTCTCTCTCTCTCTCTCTCTCTCTCTCTCTCTCATCTTCTCTCTTTTCTTCCCATTTTCCTAAATCCTTCCTCGTTTATCTTCCTTGCTTCCATTCTTCCCTCTTCCTCTCCCTGTCTCATTCCTTCTCTCCCTCTCTACCACTTCCTCTTCCTTTCTTTCTCTTTTCTCTCTCTCTCTCCTTCTTTAAATCCTTCACATTCTGGCAACTTATCTTCCCCTTGTCAAAAAGGAAAGAAAGAAAGAAAGAAAGAAAGAAAGAAAGAAAGACCGAAAGAAAGAAAGAAAGAAAGAAAGAAAGAAAGAAAGAAAAACGAAAGAAAGAGACTTAGAAGAAGAAAGAAACAAGAAAAAGAAACAAAAAGAGAGAGAAAGAAAGAAAGAAAAACGAAAAAAAAGAAAGAGAAAAAAAGAAAGAAAGAAAAAGAAAGAAAAAAAAGAAAAGAAAAGAAAAAAAAGAAAAAAAAGAAAAAAAATAGATAGAAAGTATTTCGACGAATGTGAATCTATTCTCAATGCAGAAATTCTTTGGGGCGTCACCACCACCCGTCCTCACTCGTCATTCACACTTGCAAAAAATGCTCGTTTGTAATGTGACACTTTTTTCAAGAGATGAAAGCGGAATCCGTGGGGTATTTGATAGAAAAAAAAATGATGCCAATAAACTATGGAACCACTCGATGGATAGCGACATGGAAGCTAAAGAGTATATATACAGGCATCCGCATTCATGTGTCTGTATCTATCTGTCTACCCGCACACGCACACACACACGCACACGCACACGCACATGCACACGCACACACACACACACGCATAGACATACACACGCATAGACATACACACACATAGACATACACACATAGACATACACACACACACACACCGACACACACACAGACATAGACATACACACACAGACATACACTTTTACGCACACACACACACTTGCACGCACACACACACACACACACACACACACACACACACATAAACATACACACACACACATACACACACACATACACACACACGCACACACACATACGCACACATAAAGACACACACATACACACACACACATTATAATTATATATATATATATATATACATATACATATATATATATATATATATATATATATATATATATATATATATATATATATATATATATATATATATATGCGAGGCGTGTATGTTATTGTGTGGGTGGAGAGGAGAAGAACAGATTAGATACAGACAGAAATCATCATCACCATCATCAAAACCAGCGTTATCATAATAATCTTCATCTTAACTATACCACAGCAACTACAGTAAATAATAACACTGCTCCGTCAAGGATCACCATCATCTTATCTACTGTCACTGTAATTCAATTATCCTCAGCATTCATCACTCATCATCCGTCCTTATATACTGTCAGCGGCTTATCACCCACCATCATTCTCAATTCATTTATTTCAGGCATCACCATCATCACTATCAATTTAATTATCTAAGGTGTTGTCATCATCATTACCATCATCAACTGTAATAATGGTATCACGCATCATCTCAGTCATATACTCACTCTATCCTGAGACATCATCTATCAATACCATCATCATCATCATCATCATCATCATCATCATCATCACTCTCAATTCACTTATCCCAGACATCATCATCATCATCATCATCATCATCATCACTCTCAATTCACTTATCCCAGACATCATCATCATCATCATCATCATCATCATCATCATCATCATCACTCTCAATTCACTTATCCCAGACATCATCATCATCATCATCATCATCATCATCATCATCATCATCATCATCATCATCATCATCATCATCATCACTCTCAATTCATTTATCCCAGACATCATCATCATCATCATCACTCTCAATTCATTTATCTCAGGTATCATCATCATCATCATCATCATCATCATCATCATCATCATCATCATCATCACTCTCAATTCATCTATCTCAGGTATCATCATCATCATCATCATCATCATCATCATCATCATCATCATCACTATCATCAGCCTGAATATTTACTCGCGAATCTTCACAATCTACACAACATTTCCCCAAAGGAAGAGAGAGAGAAAGGAACAGAGAGAGAGAAAGGAAGAGAGAAAGGAAGAGAGAGAAAGGAAGAGAGAGAGAAAGGAAGGGAGGGAGAAAGGAAGGGAGGGAGAAAGGAAGAGAGAGAAAGGAATAGAGAGAGAAAGGAATAGAGAGAGAAAGGAAGAGAGAGAGAAAGGAAGAGAAAGAGAAAGGAAGAGAAAAAGAGAAAAGGAAGAGAGAGAGAGGAAAGGAAGAAAAGGAAAAGGAAGAGAGAAAGGAAGAGAGAGAGAAAGAAGGAAGCGAAGAGAGAGAGAAAGGAAAAGAGAGAGAGAAAGGAAGAGAGAGAGAAAGGAATAGAGAGAGAAAGGAAGAGAGAGAAAGAAAGGGAGAGAGAGAGAAAGGAAGAGAGAAAGAAAGGAAGAGAGAATCTTTGTTATCGTTTCTATTACATCACTTCCTCTGAGATCCGGTTCGTCACCACCACTTCTGGAAACGCCATATGATGTGATGCTGCCCTCAATTTCCCTCTTCCCCTCCCCCTCTCTCTTCTCTCCTCTCTCTTCCTCCTTCTTCTCTCACCATTTCCTCTCTTTCTCAGATCTCTCTCTCTCTTTCTCCTCCCTCCTCCTCCTCCTCTTCCTCCTTCTCTTCACCATTTCCCTCTTTCTCAGTCTCTCTCTCTCTTTCTCCTCCTCCTCCTCTTTCTCCTTCTCTTCACCATTTCACTCTTCCTCAATCCCTCTTCTCGAACCCCTCTCTCTCTTTCTCCTCCTCCCCTCTTCCCTCCTTCCTCCTCTGGCTCACTATTTCCCTCTTCCTCTCTCTTTCTCCCTCTCTCTTTCCCTTTCTCCTCCTCCTTCTCTTTACCATTTCACTCTTTCTCAATCCCTCTTCCCTGTCCCTCTTTTTTCTTTCTCGCTGTCCTCTTTCTCTTTACCTTTTCCCTCTTCCTCAATCCTTCTCTTCCTCTTTTTTCTTTCTCGCTGTCCTCTTTCTCTTTACCTTTTCCCCTCTTCCTCAATCCTTCTCTCCCTCTCTCTTCTTTCTCGTTTTCATCTTTCTCTTCACCTTTTCCCTCTTCCTCAATCCTTCTCTCCCTCTCTCTTCTTTCTCGTTTTCCTCTTTCTTTTCTCCTTTTCACTCTCCCTCGATCCTTCTTCTTTTCCTTCTTCCTCTTCGCTCCACCGTCCTCCTCCCTCCATTTCTCCTCTTCCGCCTTCTATCTCCCTGATTCCCCCCTCCTCCTCCTTTCTACCTCATTTTTCCCTCATTCCACCTTCTTCTCCTCCCTCATTCCCCATTTCTCCCTTCTTTTCTCCCTCTTTCCCCCTCATTCCCCTTCTTTCTCCTCATTCCCCCATTTCTCCCTTCTTTCTCCCTCATTCCCCCTCCTCCCCTTCTTTTCCCCTTTTTCTCCTCACCCTCTTCTTTCTCCCTCACTTCCCCCTTTCCTTTCTCCCCCATTTCTCCCCCTCTCCTCCCTCTTTCTCTCCTCATTTCCCCCTTCCTCCCCTTCTCCTCCCTCCCCATCCACCGCCTGTTCTCCCAACCCTCACGCAAGTACATCAACGCCACAGGTCAATCCCTCACTTCCCCCTCCTTTTCTCCTCCCCTCCTTTCCCCCTATTTCCCCCCTCTCCCCCTCTCCCCCTCTTCCCCCCCTCTTCCTCCCCTCCCTCCCCCTCCCCCGCCTGTTCTCCCTCATTTCCTCTCCTCCCTTCTTTCCCCTCCTCCCTTTCTCCTCTCTCACTTCCCCCTCCTTCTTCTCCCCCCTCACTTCCCCCTCCTTTCCCTCCTCCCCTTCCTTTCCCCCTCCCCCTCCTTTCCCTTCTTTCTCCCTCCCTCTTTCCCTCCCTCCCCCTCCCTCTTCTCCCCTTCCCTCCCTCCAACCTGTTCTCCACAACACGGCATCAACGCCACAGTCCAATCCCTCACTTCCCCCTCCCTTTCCCCCCTCCTCCTCTTCTCCCCTCCCCTTCTTTCCTCCTCTCTTCTCTCCCCCTCCCTCCTCCCCGCCTGTTCCTCCCCTCATTTCCCCTCCTCCCCTCCTTTCTCCCTCCCCCCTCCTTTCCCCTTCTCTTCCTCCTTCCCCTTCTCCCCCTCCTTCTCCCCTCCTCCCCTTCTCCCCTCCCCCTCCCCTCCACCTGTTCTCCCAACACGGCATCAACGCCACAGTCCAAGACCCAGACACAGCATTATCTTCAACAGCAATTCTTAGGGACCTCCACCGACTGTTCCTTGGGGAGCCCCGCCGCTCACCTTTGACCTCTCGCGCCTCTCTCGCTCTGTCTGTCTGTCTGTCTGTCTGTTTGTCTGTCTCTCTTTCTGTGTGTGTGTGTGTGTGTGTGTGTGTGTGTGTGTGTGTGTGTGTGTGTGTGTGTGTGTGTGTGTGTGTGTGTGTGTGTGTGTGTGAACACAAACACAAATACAGTAACGAGTACACAAAAATGAGAAGGAAAACAGCCATAATTAGAAATGAAAATGAATCGTTTCTTTCTCTCTCTCTCTCTCTCTCTCCTTTTTTTCCTCTCCCTCGCTCACTCTCTCTCTCTCTCTCTCTCTCGTCTCTCTCTCTCTCTCTCTCTCTCGCTCTCTCTCTCTCTCTCTCTCTCTCTCCTTTCTTTTCCTCACGTCATCGCTCTCTACTACTCGCAACTTCCTCTCCGCCTCTCTCTCCGTCCTCCGCCCTCCTCCCCCCACCCACCCCGCCTCACTTCTCTCTCTCTCTCTCTCTCTCCGTGACCTCTGACCTCTGGGCGGAACTCTCCCTCGGCCTTTATTACAACCTCGTCTTGGTTATGTTACACCTCATTCACCCGCCTCCCAGCTGGTCACCCGCTACGTCTCCCAGCTGGTCACCCGCTAC
Organism: Penaeus vannamei; assembly: GCF_042767895.1. NCBI lineage: Eukaryota > Metazoa > Arthropoda > Malacostraca > Decapoda > Penaeidae > Penaeus > Penaeus vannamei. Next base: position 26,299,069 of record NC_091585.1, read on the forward strand.
GTCTCCCAGCTGGTCACCCAACTCCTCTCCCAGCTGGTCACCCGCTACGTCTCCCAGCTGGTCACCCAACTCGTCTTCCAGCTGGTCACCCAACTCCTCTCCCAGCTGGTCACCCAACTCCTCTCCCAGCTGGTCACCCAACCCCTCTCCCAGCTGGTTTTCCAGCTCCAACCCCCTCTTCCAGCTGTGGTTCACCTCCAACCTCTCCCAGCTGGTCACTCAACCCCTCTCCCAGCTGATCGACCCAAAGCCCCTCTCCCAGCTGGTCACCCAACCCCTCTCCCAGCTGGTCACCCAACCCCTCTCCCAGCTGGTCACCCAACCCCTCTCCCAGCTGGTCACCCAACCCCTCTCCCAGCTGGTCACCCAACCCCTCTCCCAGCTGGTCACCCGTCTCTCCCAGCTGGTCACCCAACCCCTCTCCCAGCTGATTATCCAACCCCTCTCCCAGCTGGTCACCCAACCCCTCTTCCAGCTGGTTCCCCGCCTCCTCTCCCAGCTGGTCACCCAACCCCTCTCCCAGCTGGTCACCCGTCTCTTCTCCCAGCTGGTCACCCGTCTCTTCCAGCTGGTCACCCGTTTCTTCTCCCAGCTGGTCACCCTCGTCTCTCCCAGCTGGTCACCCTCCTCTCTCCCAGCTGGTCACCCTCCTCTCTCCCAGCTGAAATCACCCTCCTCTCTCCCAGCTGAAACACCCCCTCACCCTCCTCTCTCCCAGCTGGTCACCCTCCCTCTCTCCCAGCTGGTCACCCACCTCGCTCCCAGCAGGTCACCCAACCCCGCTCCCAGCCTGGTCACCCAACCTCTCCTCCCAGCTGGTCACCCAACCCCTCTCCCAGCTGGTCACCCAACCCCTCTCCCAGCTGATCACCCAACCCCTCTCCCAGCTGGTCACCCAACCCCTCTTCCAACTGGTCACCCGTCTCTTCTCCCAGCTGGTCACCCAACTACTCTCTCAGCTGGTCACCCAACTACTCTCTCAGCTGGTCACCCAACTACTCTCTCAGCTGGTCACCCAACTACTCTCTCAGCTGGTCACCCAACTACTCTCTCAGCTGGTCACCCAACTACTCTCTCAGCTGGTCACCCAACTACTCTCTCAGCTGGTCACCCAACTCCTCTTCCAGGTGGTCACACGTCTCTTCTCCCAGCTGGTCACCCGTCACGTCACCCAGCTGGTCACCCAACCCCTCTCCCAGCTGGTCACCCAACTCCTCTCCCAGCTGGTCACCCAACTACTCTCTCAGCTGGTCACCCGCTACGTCTCCCAGCTGGTCACCCAACCCCTCTCTCTCAGCTGGTCACACCCAACTCCTTCTCAGCTGGCTCTGCCCAACCCCTCTCTCCCCAGCTGGTCACCCAACCCCTCTCCCAGCTGGTCACACAACTCCTCTCCCAGCTGGTCACACAACTCCTCTCCCAGCTGGTCACCCGCTACGTCTCCCAGCTGGTCACCCAACTACTCTCTCAGCTGGTCACCCAACTACTCTCTCAGCTGGTCACCCAACTACTCTCTCAGCTGGTCACCCAACTACTCTCT
>NC_091585.1:26308108-26310608 GCF_042767895.1 Penaeus vannamei
GGTAAAAAATTAAATAAAAATAAAAGTAAAAAAATATAAAGTAAAAAAAAAGATATAAGTTAAAAGGAAAAAAAAGATAAAAGTAAATAAATAAATAAATAAATAAAAGTAAAATATGAAATAAAAATAAAATTATTAAAAATGAAATAAGAAATTGAAATAAAAATTAAAAAGTAAAAAATATACAAAGTAAAAAAAAAGATAAAAGTAAAAAGTAAAAAAAGTAAAAAAAGAAAGATAAAATCAAAAAAGAAAAAAGAGATAAAAGTAAAAAAAAAAACAAAAAAACAATAACTAAAAGTAAAAAAAAATAAATTAATAAAAGTAAAAAATAATAATAATAATAATAAAAAATCGTCCTTACTACGGCAAAGGAAACATCCACTGGGAAGCAAGACAACGACCTTCCTCCTTCGCAACTCGTCCCCCTTTGGACCAGCAACCGCAGCTCAACGCTCATTTGCATATGCTAACTCCATCGAGGGACGCGATATAAAGTACATACAAGACCCTTTCCATGCTATCAAGACATCACTGTGATTGATAGGACGCGAGGACATCACTGTGATTGATAGGACGCTAGGAATGATGATGAATATATCTTGTAAAATTCCGCCAGTGAATTGCCTGAGGCTGTTTGTATTCACGCGAGTAGGATTAGTAGACTGTGCAGCTGCTCTTAGTATCTGAGTTGCAACTGCAGAGCGTGGTAGGATTGTTTGAAAAGATGCAGTGAAGTTGTAGGTTGGATTCGAGGAGGAGAGAGAGAGAGAGAGAGAGAGAGAGAGAGAGAGAGAGAGAGAGAGAGAGAGAGAGAGAGAGAGAGAGAGAGAGAGAGAGAGAGAGAGAGAGTTGGGGAAAAATAAAATAAAACAGCTGACAGTTGGGTAAAAATTCGGGAGCGATACCATACAGAGACAGATCTTGTGTCTGATTTCCATACCCTGCCCATACGCAAACGAGACAGCTGTTTCGGCAACCGCTGCAGCCAAACCAGCGGTAATAAGACGACAAGCTCTAAGCACAACCGTAGCTACGAGATCCCCATCCCCATAACTCGACTTACGAAAGACTTAATTCATAATAATCAACATATTATATATCCAATAAACATAATAATCGATATATAATCCCCAACAATCTACAACAAAGCCCACAAACCATATACTACCAAACAATCAAACATGGTTCCCTGCAAAGAATGACCCAGTGTGTGCGACCAGGAGGACTTTTGGCGAGTGCATCCCGGGCGTTCCGCAGGGTAGTTTCCTTGGATCTTTGGCGAATGCAGCCCGGGCGTTCCGCAGGGTAGTTTCCTTGGATCTTTGGCGAGTGGAGCCCGGGCGTTCCGCAGGGTAGTTTCCTTGGATCTTTGGCGAGTGGAGCCCGGGCGTTCCGCAGGGTAGTTTCCTCGGACCTTCGGCGAGTGGAGCCCGGGCGTTCCGCAGGGTAGATGTTTCTTTTGGATCTCCGGCGAGTGAGGAGCCCCAGGATTGTCTGCAGGGTAGTTTCCTTGGATCTCCGGCGAGTGGAGCCCGGGCGTTCCGCAGGGTAGTTTCCTTCTTGGATTCTTTGGCAGAGTGGAGCCCCGAAGGCGTTGGACCTGCAGAGAGAGCTTCCTCGGACCTTCTACACGAGTGGATCCCATGTTCCGCAGGGTAGTTTCCTCGGACCTTCGGCGAGTGGAGCCCGGGCGTTCCGCAGGGTAGTTTCCTAGGCCCTCTGGTGTATTTACTAACGCGATATCCGGCGCCTATTCTCACCCAACTCCTCTCCGTTGCAGAAAAGGTATGAAAGAGAGTGGATACTGACGCAGTGCAAGGTATGAAGTTATTTTGAAACTGCTACTCACGCAATGCAAGGTATGAGGTTATTTTGAAACTGCTACTCACGTAATGCAAGGTATGAGGTTATTTTGAAACTGCTACTCACGTAATGCAAGGTATGAGGTTATTTTGAAACTGCTACCGACGGAATGCAAGGTATGAGATTGGTATTTTGAAGCTGAATCTCCATTTGGACAATGATGAAGGTATGATACCAGAACGTTGATTATCTTATATTGCGAAATTATTCTCATTCATTTTTTTTCTCTCTAATGAGGCGTAGTGGCTCTATCCATCATCAGGTCAGACAAAAGGTTTCCAAGAGATGAAACGGCATCTTTGGCCACGAAAACAAGACGCCGAAAGCGAGACAAGGAAGTAAGACTAGAAGACAAAAATAGGAAGCAAGGCAAGAAAGCAAGACAAGAAAACAAGACAAGAAAACAAGACAAGAAAACAAGACTCCGAAAAACAAGACAAGGAAGCAAGAAGCCAAAAGCAAGACAAAAAAACAAGACACCGAAACAAAACCATCATCGAAAACAATAAATTAAGAGCAAAACGCCAGAAGTAAAACAAAACAAAACAAGACACCAAAAGCAAGACACCGAAAGGAAAACAAAAACAAAACAAAACAAGACACCGAAAGAAGACATAAACAAAACAAAACAAGA
>NC_091585.1:26318414-26323414 GCF_042767895.1 Penaeus vannamei
AGAGGAGAGGGAGAGAGAGAGAGAGAGAGAGGAGAGAGAGAGAGAGAGAGAGAGAGAGAGAGAGAAAGAGAAGGAGAGTGAGAGAGAGATATAATGATATAGATATAGATTCGTATATAGATGTAGATGCGTATATATGTGTGTATATAGATAGATAGATAGACAGATAGATAAAGAGAGAGAAAGACAGACCATGAAACAGAGAGGAAGATAGATAGATCAGCAAACACACAGACAAACACACAGAAATAGATCCAACCCCAATAGCCCAATAGCATCCCACCCTCCCTCTTTCCTCCCCAACAACCAGCATCTTCAGAGCATCCCACTCAAGACATCCAGCATCCGGGCATCTCCTGAAGAAGAGCCTCGTCTGTGCCTGTTTTTTTTTTTTTTTTTTTCTTCTTTTTTTTGCTGTCAGTCTTCGTCGATGTGGAAAGCAGAACAGAATCAAAAGTTTTTATTTATTTTTTTTTCTTCGTCTTCTTTTTTCTTTTTTTTTCTTTCTTTCTTCCTTCTTCTTCTTCTTTCTTGTTCTTGTTCTTCTTTTCTTTTTTTTTCTTCTTCTTCTCCTCCTCCTCCTCCTCCTTCTTTTCCTTCATCATCATCATCATTTTCATCATCATCTTCTCCTCCTCCTCCTTCTTCTTCTTCCTTTTATTTTTATCATTATTATTATTTTTTTTTTTTGCGTGCGAGATATTATTACAATTCCACCGGCTGATTTTATAACAGATATACGCTCACACATCCACATACATCCACATGCACATATATGTAAATTATTAGTGGAGGGAGATGATGATGATGATGGTGATGATGATGATGATAAGGAGGAGGTAGAAGAGGAGGAGGAGGAGAGAACAGATAACAAAAAGGATAAAGAGACAAAGATAATGAGATAGAAAAATTAAGAGAGTGACAATGAGAGATAGATAGATAGATCGAGAGAGAGAGAGAGAGAGAGGGAGAGAGAGAGAGAGAGAGAGAGAGAGAGAGAGAGAGAGAGAGAGAGAGAGAGAGAGAGACAAACAGGTAGACAGAGAAAGAGGTAAAAAACTAGAAACAGACCAAAAAAAAAAAAAAAAAAAAAAAAAAAAAGACATAACAAAGAAAAAAAGAAAACAAATCAAGAAAACATAACAAACAAAAAAGAAAGGATTCGAAGAAAAATGAAACAAATTCATTCCCTCCCAGACCTTCCTCCTCAAAACCCAGCAATGACGCATCTTGCACATCCGTTGCAAGAGAATGACGGTTCGCATCGGGATGGTAATGAGTGTTTTCGGAGCATGTGGAATGAGGGTCGGGGATTCGGGGGTGGGGAGGGGTGGGGAGAGGGGATTCGGGGAGTTAAGGAGGGGAGGGTAGAGGGGGAAGGGAGGGGGGTTTGGGGGAAGGGGAGAGGGGGGGATTGGGGGAGGGAGGGGGAAGGGGTAGAGGAGGTTAAGGAAAGGGGATTGGGGGAGGGATATAGGGAGGGAGGAGGAAGGAGCGAGGAAGGAAGCGAGAGAGGTTTAGGAGAAGGAGAAGGTAGGAAGGAAGGGAGGTTAGGGAGGGGAAGGGGAAGGGGAGGAAGGGGAAGGAGGAAATATCGGCGAAAGCCATTTACCGCATCCTAATTGGCCGAGGGAGAAAGAGAGAGGAAATTGGGAATCGGGGATCATGCGGATACACCTTCCTGTTGAATTAGGCTGTTGCGTTGTGCAGGTGGGGGGAGGGGTGTGGGGATGGGGGGTGAGGGTATGGGAAGGGGGAAGGGAGGGAGTGAGGGTTAGGAGTTAGGGTGGGAAAGGGGAAGGGGGATGGGGGAATGGGGATGAGGAGGGGGTGTGGAGTGGGAGAAGGGGGATTTGGGATGGGTGGTTGGGGGGAAGGGAGGTGGATGGGGTAAGGGGAGGAGGGGGAGGGGGAATGAGGGTCGGGGATTTGGGGGTGAGGGGGTGGAGGGAGGGGATGGGGAGAGGGGTTGAGGGAGGGAGGAGGGGGAGGGAGAGGTGAGGGAGGAGGGGGAGGGGGAATGGGGAAGGGGTAGGGGGAAGGGGGGAGGGAGAGGGAGGGAGGGATGGGGAGGGGTTGGGGGGCGGGGGGTAGGGGAGAGGGGTAGGGAGGGGGAGGGGGAAGGGGGAGAGGGGTTGGGGGAAGGGGGAGGGGGATGATGGGGTAAGGGAAGGGGGAAGGGGAAGGGGTTTGGGGGAGGGGGATGGGGAGGAGGGGGATTAGGGGAAGGGGGATTGGGGAGGAGTGGATATAGGGAGGGGGGAGAGGAAGGGAGCGAGGAAGGGAGCGAGGAAGGGGTTTAGGAGAGGGGGAGAGGTAGGGAAGAGGGAAGGGGGATTGGGGAGGGGAGGGGGAAGGGGGGGAGAGAAAGGGGGAAGGAGGAAATATCGGCGAGAAAGCCATTTACCGCATCCTAATTGGCCGAGGGGAGAAAAGAGAGAGAGGAAATTGGGAATCGGGGATCGTATTGCGGATACACCTTCCCTGTTGGGGTTTAGGCTGTTGCGTTTGACGGGGTGGGGGGAGGGGGGTGTGAGGGGATGGGGGAGTGAGGTATGGGGAAGGGGGGAAGGAGGGGAGAGGAGTTAGGAGTTAGGAGGGAAAGGGGGGAGAAGGGGGGAGGGGGATGAGGGGATGAGGGGAGGGAGTGGGGAAAGGGAGGGAGGGGATGAGGGGATGGGGAGGGGAGTGTGGAAGGGGAAAGGGAGGGGAGTGGGGGGAGTGAGGGAGTGGGAAAGGGGGGGAGGGGAGTTAGGGAGTTAGGAGTGAGTTTGGAAAGGAGGGAAGGGGGATTGCATGAGGGAGGGGAGTGAGGAGTGCAGAAGTAGGAAAAGGATCGAGAAGGGAGCTGGGATAGGAGTATAAGGGAGTTGAGGAGGAAACTGAAACTGAATCAGAGGACATGGGGGAGTAAGGGGGAAAGTAGAAGAGGAGTGAGGGGAGCAGTGGGGAGGAGGGGAGTGAGGGGAAACTGAAGGTAGAGGCATGGGGAGTGGGGAGGCAGGAGTAGGGGAACGTAGTGGGGGAGTGAAAACGAGGAAAGGAATGAGGAATGGGAAAGAAGAGAGAACGAGGGAAGGAGTAGAAAGTGGAGAAGAGAAAACCAAGGAAGGAGAAGGGAGTAGGGAGTGGGGGAGTGAGGACGAGAAAACGGGAAGGAGTAGGGAGTGGCGAAGGGAGAACGAAGGAAGGAGTAGAAAGTGGAGAAGAGAAAACGAAGGGAGGAGTGGGGAGTGGAGAGGATAAAACGAAAGAAGGAATAGAAAGTGGAGAAGAGAAAACAAAGGAAAGAGTAAGGAATGGAGAAGAGAAAACGAAGGAAAGAGTAAGGAGTGGAGAAGAGAAAACAAAGGAAGGAATAGAAAGTGGAGAAGAGAAAACAAAGGAAGGAATAGAAAGAGGAGAAGAAGAGAGAAACGAGAAAACGAAGAAGAGATGAAAGAATGGAGAAGAGAAAACAAAGGAAAGAGAATAGAATAGCTGAAGAAGTGGAGAAGAGAAAACAAAGGAAAGAGTAAGGAATGGAGAAGAGAAAACAAAGGAAGAAGTAGGGAGTGGAGAAGAGAAAACAAAGGAAGGAATAGAAAGTGGAGAAGAGAAAACGAAGGAAGGAATAGAAAGTGGAGAAGAGAAAACAAAGGAAGGAATAGAAAGTGGAGAAGAGAAAACAAAGGAAAGTAAGGAATGGAGAAGAGAAAACAAAGGAAGGAGGGAAAACGAAGGAGGAAGTAAGGAATACAGAGAAGAGAGCCTGTTAAGAGGAAGACAAGCGAACACACAATTCTTTAAAAAATGCTAAACCCAATCACGCTGACACAAAATAATCTGAAATTACGAAGATCATCTTAATTGAAATGAGGCAGAGAAAATATTTTGATACTTCGAGAGAAAAAAATATCTTTAGTAAATATCTTTTAAAAATATATAATTGATTCCAATATTCAAAGGTGATATTTCGAAATTGTGAAATTGTTTGTTATTAATATATATTTTTTAAAACGTATGATTGATCCTAATATAAATTGTGACATTATTTTCCCTGAAAACTCTTATATTATATATCATTTTATTATAAATAAAGATATTGAGGATAATGGCAATAGTTGGAGTGTTAATAATAAAAATGATGATGATGATGATAATAATGATGATAATAATAATAATAATAATAATAATGATAATAACAATAATAATAATGATAATAATAATAATAATAATAATAATAATAATTATAATAACAATAAGAATAATGATAATAATAATAATGATAATAATGATGTTGATAATAATGAAAAAAATGATGATGATGACGATAATGATAACAATAACAATAATAATAACAATAACAATAACAATAATAATAACAATAACAATATATATGACATTACTTATGCAAATCTAAGCGCCCATAACATGTGCCATTGACTCGCTCCCTTCTGTTACTTGCTTTCAGGAATAGTCTCTGACCAGCATCATCCATCTTATTGCGAACTCAAAAATTGCAAAAATCTGTGAGATGATGCTGGAAGTTCAACTCCTGAATGAACTGTTATTTGTTATTTATTCATTTATTTATCTATTTTTATTTGTTCATTTATTTATCTATTTTTATTTATTCATTTATTTTTATTTATTTTTATTTATTTATCTATTTATTTTATTTATTTATTTTATTTATTTATTTTTTATTATTTATTTTTGTTCCTGCTTGTCCTTTTTAATTCATTCATTTGGTTAATATCTATTTTTTGTATTAATTTTCTTGGCGTTTTGTCATCCGGATAATCTTTACTTTTATTATCATTATTATCATTATTATCTATTTTTGTTTTTTGTTTTAGATGACGTATGTTTAATCAGAGGCGGTTAGGTTTATCGTATCAAATTTCGGGGTGATTATTCATTTATTTTTCTATTGCGATGGTTTCAGATTCCAAATTAGGGCAATTGAAGTCACTTGCCGATGTTTATATCCAAGTATCGGTAACACATGTCACTCT
>NC_091585.1:26328414-26345914 GCF_042767895.1 Penaeus vannamei
AGAGCGTGAGAGAGAGAGAGAGAGAGAGAGAGAGAGAGAGAGAGAGAGAGAGAGAGAGAGAGAGAGAGAGAGAGAGAGAGAGGAAAAGAGAGAGAGAGAGAGAGAGAGAGAGAGAGAGAGATGGGGGGAGGGGAGAGGGGGGAGGAGGAGGAGGGGGGGCGTGAATCAATAGGGCTGGAGGTTCCTGACGCTGCCTCTGTGTGCGTGAGTGTGTGTGTTTGTATGTTTGTTTGTTCGTTTAGGTTTTGTGTGTGTTTGTGCATGTGTATGTCTGTGTCTGTCTACGCCTGTGAGTGTGTGGATGTGTGTGTGTATGTGAATGGGTGCCTGCCTGAAAGTGTGTGTTTGTGTGTGTATGTGTGTGTGTGTCTGTGTGTGTGTGCTTGCGCACGCGCTGCGTACGTGTGTGTTTTTATGTATGTGCGTGTGTTTGTACCTGCATGTGTGTATTTGTACCTGCATGTGTGCATTTGTACTTACACGTGCGTACATGTATGTATACCAGGATCCACATTCGCGTACGTGTGCCTACACGCGTGTGCACGTATCCCTGAATAATAAATAATAATAATAAATAATAAATAATAAATAAATAATAAGAGGCCGCTTACCTGCCTTACATACAACACCCTGCTACCAAAGCCTCTTACCAAACACGGGAGCCTCCGTCGGCTAAGTACCAAGAGGCATGCCGCCAGTACCAAGGCGGTGGTGTTGCCAGGACCTCGGCTCGATCACGTGACCGTTGCGACCGTTGCGAAGACCCACATCGGGGTCCTTCTCGAGGGTTTGTCGCGAGGGGGGTGGGGGGTGGGGGTGGGGGTTGGGTTCGAGGACTTACTGCGAGAATTTCGTTTTGCTGTTTTTATTTATTTATTTATTTTTTCTTTTTCTTTTATATCCTTTCTTTCTTTCTGTTTTTTTCTTTCTCTCTCTCCCCTTCTCTCTATATCTCTCTCTCTATCTGCCCCCACCCCATCTCTCTCTCTTTCCTTCCTCTTTCTCTTGCTTTTTTTCTATCTGTCTTCCCCCTGTCTCTCCCCCTTCCCCATCTGTCTGTCTGTCTGTCTGTCTGTCTGTCTGTGCTGTCTGTCTGTCTGTCTCTCTCTCTCTCTCTCCTCCGTCCATTTCCCTTCTTCTTCTCCCCTCCCCCCTCTTCCCTCCCCCTCTCTCTCTGCTCACTCCTTCCCTCTCCCTCCCCTCCTCCTCTCCCTCTACACCCGCCCTTCTCTCTCCTCTCTCCCCTCCCACCCTTCCTCTCTCTCTCCTCTCCTCCCTCCTCCCCCTCTCTCTCTCTTTTCTTAATTGCATCCTCTCCGTCAGCCAATTAATCATCGTCAGCAGAGAGTCAGTCCATTGATAAGTCCAGTCAGCCCGCCAGTCAGCAAAGGAATCCTAGACGGGGGGGAGTAGTGACCATATACTCCCCCTCCCTCCCTCTTCTCCCTTCCCCTTTCTCCTTCCTTCCTCCCCCTCCCTCTCTCCTACCGTCCTCCCTTCCTCCCCTCCCTCCTCCCTCTCCTTCCTTCCCCTCTCCTCCCCCCCTCTCCTCCTTCCCCTACCCTCTCTCTTCCCTTCCCCCCCCCCCCCCTTTCCCTTCCTTCCTTCCGCTTCCCTCCTCCCTCTCTACTCCCTTCCCCCTTCTCCTCCCTCTCCTCCCTTCCCTCCCCTCCCTCTCTTTTCCCTTCCCTCACTCCCCCTCTCCTCTCTTCCCCTCCTCCCTCTCCTCCCTTCCTCCCCCCCCCCTCCCCCCACCCCGGAAAAGGCGATGTCAATCCACGCCTACTATTCTTCTGTGAGGGAGGGCGAGGGAGGGAGGGAGGGGAGGATGCGATGCAGTGGGAGGAGGGAGGGAGGGAGAGAGAGAGAGAGAGAGAGAGAGAGAGAGAGAGAGAGAGAGAGAGAGAGAGAGAGAGAGAGAGAGAGAGAGAGAGAGAGAGGGAGGGAGGGAGGGAGGGAGGGAGGGAGGAGGGGTGCGGGTGGGAGGGAGGGATGGGGGAGGGGGAGAAGGAGGGGGAGGAGGGGTGCGGGTGGGAAAGGGAGAGGGAGAGAGGGATAGAGTTTGGTTGGGTTGGAGTGGGGTGTAGGTGAGGGGGTGGGGGGAAGTTGGGGTGCGGGTGGGGTTAGGGAGGGAGGTTGGGGAGGGAGTTGAGTGGAAGCTGGGGGAGTGGGGATGGGGGAGTAGTTGAGTGGTGGAGGGAGTGAGGGGAGTGAGTTGGGGTAGGGAAGGGGGGAGGAGGTGGAAAAGAGCGGGTTTTGAGGGGAGTGGGGGAGTGAGTTGGGTAGGGGAGTGGGGAGGGAGTGAGGGAGGAGTTGAGGTGTAGGTGGGGAGGGAGGGGAGAGGGGATCAAGGTGGGTAGTGAAGGGGAGGAAGAGGAGTTGGAAGAAGGTGGGGGCTGTAATGAGGGGTATGGGGCAGGGAGTTGGAAGGGCCAGGGAGAAGGGGGGGAAGAGAGGAGGGTGAGGGGGGAGGGGAATAGAGATGTCGGGAGGCTCGGGAAGGGATGGCTAAAGGACAGAGCAGGGCAGGGAGGGAGGGAGGGAGGGATAAGAAGAAGCCAGTGGGGAGAGAGAGGAAGGAAGGGAGGGAGGGAAAGAAGAGAGGAAGAAGGAGGGAGGGAGGGAGGGAGGGGTAGAAGGGAGAGAGGAAGGGGGAGGGAGGGAAAGAAGAGGAGGAAGGAAGGAGGGAGGGAGGGGTAGGAAGGGAAAAAGTGGTAGAGAGGAAGGGGGAGGGAGGGGTAGAAGGAGAGAGGAAGGTGGGAGGGAGGGAGAGGGAAGGAGAGGGAGTAGTAGTGTAGAAAAGTGGGGGAGGGAGGGGTAGAAGAGAGTGAGAGAGAGGAAAGAGATGGAGGGTAGGAGGAAGAAGAGGGGGGAGTGAAGGATAGGAGAGTGGAAACACGAGAATGAAGGGGAGTCGAGGGAGAGAGTGAAGGAGGAAATGGAGGAAGTATGAGAAAGGGAAGAGGAGAAAGGGGAAAAGACATAAGGTAAGAAAAAAGAGGGGAGGGTAAAAAAGGGAAGAACGAAAGAAAAGGAACGAAGGGAGAGAAACAAAGAGAGTGTAAGAGAGAAGAAGAGATGAGACAGACAGACAAATAAAGATGATAGAGCAAGTCACCAAACCAGCTGAAAATAGACATACACAGTATGAGAGAGGAGGAGGGAGGGGCGATGGGAGGGAGAGGGAGAGGGAGAGGGAGAGGGAGAGGGAGAGGGAGAGGGAGAGGGAGAGGGAGAGGGAGAGGGGGAGAGAGAGAGAGAGAGAGAGAGAGAGAGAGAGAGAGAGAGAGAGAGAGAGAGAGAGAGAGAGAGAGAGAGAGAGAGAGAGAGAGAGAAATAGAGAGAAATAGAGAGAAATAGAGAGAAATAGAGAGAGAGAGAGAGAGAGAGAGAGAGAGAGAGAGAGAGAGAGAGAGAGATAGAGAGAGAGATAGAGAGAGAGAGAGAGAGAGAGAGAGAAATAGAGAGAAATAGAGAGAAATAGAGAGAAATAGAGAGAAATAGAGAGAAAAAGATAGATAGATAGATAGATAGATAGATAGAGAAAGTGAGAGCAATAGTTATATTTTCTTCTTTTCTTCTCTCTCCTCTTCCTCTTTTCCCTTCCTGGACATCATACCTTCCCCGCAAAATGCCTTCTCTTGAGATTAAAAGTTTATATCAACACCACAAGCCTTTTTATCATCCCGTGTATCAGTATTCCCCAACAAGAGTTCATTAACTAATCAATCTCTGTTTAATCTATCTTTTTTTTTTTTTTTATCCACATCTTTTTTTTTTCCGACGGCTTCCCTCCATTGTTCCAGCAGCCTGTCAGATCCCAGTCAATTGTTCCAGCGACTCGACCTTCCGTAAAAAAAAAAAAATAAATAAAAAAAAAATAAATAAAAAAAAAATAAATAAATAAATAAATAAATAAACAAAAAAAAATAAAATAATAATAATAATAATAAAAAAATAAAAAATAAATAAATAGGCGTGACCTGCAACCAGCCTTTCCCTGCATACGAAATTACCGGCTTAACAAATTTTGACGATCTTGAAAATTCCTTTACGCTCTAGTTTGCAGGTGATTGCTTCCCTGGATCTCCCCAGTGTGTTCAGTAATTACACGATCATGAAACTGATGTTTTTTTTTTTTATTTTAGGGAAGGGGGGGAGAGGGGGGAGGGGCTATTGCATTAACATGGGGATTTTTTTTTTTTTTTTTGGAATGTTCGCCCCATTAGCGTTGGAACTCGGGGCGGCACGCTAAAGAAAACGGATATTACCGAAGGGGAAACTCCTTTAAAAAAAAAAAAAAAATTTGACCGGGATTTGATACGTGTATTTCGAAGCGTTTTTGATAAACTGTTGATGCTTGAATTTGTTTCTTTTTTTTTTTAATAGTTGGGAGGAAAAAAAAAAAAGGCTTTTTGTTGACCTCACAAGTTCACGGACTTTACACCTTCTGAAAGCACACTCACAACCTTCAACCCCCAAGCATGCAAAAAAAAAAAAGAGGAAAGAGGAAAGCAAAACACCTTAGCCTCAACACACGAACGCCCACACGCACACACGAACGCCCACACGCACACACGAACGCCCACAGGCACGCACTCACGCCCACCGAGGGTTGAAGCGGCCGTCGTTGACCTGAGGACACCCTTGACAAGTTCAAAAGTTCCTGCTCCGAGTTGGGAGTGTCGGCTGACTGGACGCGAGCTGCGAAGGGGAAGGAGAGGGACGCGAGCTGCGAAGGGGAAGGAGAGGGACGCGAGACAATTGACAAGCTGTGGCGGCGGAAGTGCGGAGGACATAAAACGAATTTCGGCGGCGGAAGGTCAAAGGTCAAAGGCATTACGGCCGGAGAGAGGGAGTCAGGTCGGGGAGGATTAGAACGGGAGATAAAACGGAGAGTGGGGGAGGGATGGAGAGAGAGAGAGAGAGAGAGAGAGAGAGAGAGAGAGAGAGAGAGAGAGAGAGAGAGAGAGAGAGAGAGAGAGAGAGAGAGAGAGGGGGGGAGGATGGAGAAATGGAGAGCCGGGAGAGAGGGGGGAGAGGAGATGGAGAAGGGGAGTAGGGGGGAGGGATGGAGGAGGGAGAGGAGGGAGGGAGAGGGAGATGGAGAAGGGGAGAGGGGGGGGGAGGGATGGAGAAGGAGAGAGAGGGAGAGGAAGAGGAGATGGAGAAGGGGAGAGGGGGGGAGGATGGAGAAGGAGAGAGAGGGGGGAGAGGAGATGGAGAAGGGGAGAGGGGGGTAGGGAGGGGGGGAAGGGGAAAGAGAGAAGGAGAGAGAGAGAGGGAAGGAGTGAGGGAAAGAAGAAGGAGGAGAGGGACGAGCGATTGTGGTGAAGGAGAAGGATAGAGAAAGAGAGGAGGGAGAGGGAAGGAGAAGGAGAAGGAGAGAGAGGGGGTGGGGGAGGGAAGGAGAAGGAGAGGGGAGAGAGAGAGGGAGAGAGAGGGAGAGAGAAGAGAGAGAGAGAGAGAGAGAGAGAGAGAGAGAGAGAGAGAGAGAGAGAGAGAGAGAGAGAGAGAGAGAGAGAGAGAGAGAGAGAGGGAGAGAGAGAGAGAGAGAGAAGGGAAGAGAGAGAGAGAGAGAGAGAGAGAGAGAGAGAGAGAGAGAGAGAGAGAGAGAGAGAGAGAGAGGAGAGAGGAGAGAGGAGAGAGGAAGTGAGGAAGGAAGTAAGAAGGGAAAAAAAGGAGGGAGAGTAAGAGAGAGAAAGAGAGAGGAAGGAATTTCAAAGAACACTCTCTCACCGACGTTATATATCAGATGGTTTCGAAACCAGCTTAGCCTAATCTTATAAAGAGAAAAACCTTGTGTTCAAAAATGTAATTCTTAAGAAAAAAGGTTAGAACACAAAATTTACATAGGCCTAGAATTTTTTAATTAAATTCTTCCAGTACTTTTTCTTTTCTATTTTCTATTTATATATATATATATATATATATATATATATATATATATATATATATATATATATATATTATCTTATTTGCATCCATTTTTTTATGGAAGTTGCAAAAAATGACCTTATTTATTTTCTATCTGTTACTTTTAGTAGAATTAATCTATTTTTAAAATGTCTCCTTCCCTGTTAATCAGTTTCATATAATATTTAAATAATTCTTAGTTTGCCATAATTTGAGTGTTATCATCAAGAAATATATGTCAATCTACCTCCTAGTCGAGTTGTAAATAAATAAGTTACTAAATTCAAAAACTTAGCTTTGAATTTAAAGTTTAAATCGTTATTTCTTTGGCGATATGCAAGCCGATAAAGTACACCAAATATAGGCTTTTTGTTCTGTGGGTGTACAGTATATTATCCTGATAATGGTTCATATTGATTGATAAATAAAGTGACTATGGTGAGTAGAATATTTACGTGTTATGAATTTTCCCTAATTATTCATATGGTGACAAAGATGCCTTTCTTACTTTCTTTTTTTCATGTATCTCTTTCTTTCTCCTCTCTCGCTTATTTACTTTCCTTCTTATTTCTTCTTTACTTTATTTCTTCTTTCTTTCTTTCTTATTTATTTTAAGAGAAATCTGGAAAGTCGAGGGTAACTGACGCATTACCGCTAAAGTCTTTTCCCGCCATTACGCTCAACAAAGTAGTTCCCAATAACAAAAGCCAATAAGTGAAAAATCAGCCAAAAAATGCTATTTAAGCAGCATTCAGGACATCAGTCCATCTCATACTCCCTAGGAGATGTTGTGGGCATTGAAAAAAAGGGTATTTACAAGGGATATACACGCCACAAAGAGCGTATTTTTGGGCATATACCTCCGCGCGAACAGAGGCCCATGGCGATTCAAACTGAACTGAATCTCACTTATTTCAGGTACACTGCTTATAAAACTAAGGTCTGCGCCATTATCACTGAAAGCGTCGTGTTATCTATAGTTATTCAATATTCTCCTTGCAAACAAACAAATTTATATCCCGAGCCGCGAAAACACACCATGAAGCGTATGTGTGTGTGTGCGTGTGCGTATGTGTGTGTGTGCGAGTGTGCGTGTGCGTGTGCGTATGTGTGTGTGTGTGCGCGAGTGTGCTTGTGCGTGTGCGTATGTGTGTGTGTGCGCGAGTGTGCGTGTGCGTATGTGTGTGCGCGCGAGTGTGTGTGCGCGTATGTGTGTGTGTGCGTATGTGTGCGTGTGCGTATGTGTGTGTGTGCGTGTGTGAGTGTGTGCGTATTTGTGCGTGTGCGTATGTGTGTGTGCGCGAGTGTGCGTGTGCGTGAGTGTTTACATACATATATATATAGACACCCGCACACCCACATGCACAGATATACAAAGACGCCAGCTAAAAAACTAAATTCTCCAAGCCATTAATAACACCGGTCTTTCTAAGCTGGCATTTCTCTCGCGCCTGCCCTTCCGTCGCCGAGGATGCAACCTTCGCAATCTCTAACACTTCGTAAACCTTCGTAAAGTCTTCCTTCGGATTTATTTTCTCTCCCTTCCGAAAAGCTGGAATTTTTTTTTCCTTACTTTGATATTCATGAGAAGCTTTGCGTGATAGCCTTACGTCTTGTGTACAATGTTTTTGTGTTTCTGTTTTTCTTTTTCTTTCTATTTTTTTCTTTGTTTTTTTATTATTATTATTTTTGTTGTTGTTGTTGAACGAAGGAAATGCTAAAGGGAAGCTCGTTTGATCATCGCCACATTTTCTTATTTTTTCGTCGTATTTTCACATTTTTTTTTTTTTTAGACGCTCCCTTTGCCGTCACGCGATGTGAAAATCGTGCTTTTGAATTCTACATTGTCGAGTCTACGGCGTTGAACCCCTTTTGGAGGCTACAGTGTGATACCCTTTAGATTCTACAATGTTCAACCTTTTGGTTTGTACAGCGTTGAAAACTCCCCTTTGAATTCCACAGTCTGAATCCCTTTGGATTCTACAGCGTTTACCCCCCCCCTTTCGATTCTACAGTCCCAAACCCTTTGGATTCCTCAGTCTGAAAACTTTTGGATTCTACATCGTTGAACCCCCTTTTGGATTCTACAGTGACGTACCCTTTTGGATTCCGCAGCGTTGAACCCCCTTCGGACTCAACAGCGCTGGACCCCCCCCCCCCATTTGGATTCTACCGTCTGAAACCTTTTGAATTCTACAGCCTCGAACCCCTCTCAGAACTCCAACAGGCCTCGATCCCCCCACCACCCCACTTTGGATTCCACAAACCGAAAACCCCCCTTTGGATTTCTACAGCCTGAACCCCCCCTTAGGACCCGACAGGCCTCCGAACCCCCCCACCCCCTTTGGATTCCACAATCCGAAAACCGAGCCCCTTTGGCTTCTACAGCGTTGACCCCCCCCCCATTTGGATTCTACCGTCTGAAACCTTTTTGAATTCTACAGAGCCTCGAACCCCTCTCTCAGAACTCAACAGCCTCGATCCCCCCACCACTCCCTTTGGATTCCACAAACCGAAACCCCCCTTGGATTCTACAGCCTCGAACCCCACCTTAGGACCCGACAGCCTCGAACCCCCCACCCCCTTTGGATTCCACAATCCGAAACCTCCCTTTGGCTTCTACAGCGTTGACCCCCCTCCCCCTTTGGATTCTACAGCCTGAAACAGCGTCGACGCCTCCCTCCCCCCCTGGATTCCACAATCCGAAACCCCCCTTTTGGCTTCTACAGCGTTGACCCCCCTCCCCCCTTTGGATTCTACAGCCTGAAACAGCGTCGACGCCTCCTCCCCCCCCTGGATTCCACAATCCGAAGAAACCCCTTTTGGCTTCTACAGCGTTGACCCCCTCCCCCTTTGAGTTCTACAGCCTGAAACAGCGTCGACGCCTCCTCCTCCCCCCTGGATTCCACAATCCGAAACCCCCTTTTGGCTTCTACAGCGTTGACCCCCCCTCCCCTTTGGATTCTACAGCCTGAAACAGCGTCGACGCCTTTCCTCCCCTCCTGGATTCCACAATCCGAAACCCCCTTGCCGAAGCTTCTACAGCGTTGAGCCCCCCTCCCCCTTTGGATTCTACAGGCCTGAAGAACAGCGTCGACGCCCCCCCCCTTTGGATTCCACAATCCGACCCCCCCCCCCCTTTGGATTCTACCGCCCAGCCAACCACGCCCGCGGGCTGTCGGCTCGGGTTTCCTGCCTCCGCCGCTGGATCCCGAGAAGTGGCCGGATAAGGCAGACGCCTCCCCTTTGATCTCCCTTCTACGCCGAAGCGGATATTAATGGAATCGCCTTCGGAATGGGGGGGTGGGGGGAAGGGGGGGGTCGATTCAGTGCCATCTTTGTTGTATTTTTTGTTGTAGGGGGTGGGGGGAGGGGGTGGAGGGGGTTGGAGGAGGGGGTGGTGGTATTGTGGGGGTGTTTGTTTGTTTGGGTGTGTGTGTGTTTTGTGCGTGTGCGTGTGAAAGAGAGAGACAGAGAGAGAGAGAGAGAGAGAGAGAGAGAGAGAGAGAGAGAGAGAGAGAGAGAGAGCGATAGAAAGAGAAAGACAGAGAGAAAGAGAGAATGACAAAAGAGAATGAGTCAGAGAGCGAACCTCCTCTCCTTCTAGCCTTTTCTATTTTAACATAATGACATTAATCATAACAACATGCCAAGGTTCTCATATATCACATCCACGCTACTGCGAATTTTTATTCAGAAAATTCAAATGCGACTTTTGCCACTCCCACATTCGTCAACTCGCATGATAATAATAATGATAACGATAACGATGATGATAAATGATGATGATGATAATGATAAAGATAATAATAATAATGATAATGATAATAATAATAACGATAATGATAATGATAAATTATAATAATAATAATCATGATAATAATAATAATGATAATATTAATAATAACGATAATGATACTGATAAATTATAATGATAATCATCATGATAATAATAATAATGATAATGATGATGATAAATTATGATAATGATCTTGATAATAATAATAATAATGATGATAAATGGTAATAATGATAACCATAATAATAATAATGATAAAGATAATGAATATGACTAATGAGAACAATGATAATCATCATAATAATGATAACGATAACGATAATGAAAATAATAAATGATGATAAAGATAATAATGATAAAGATTATGACAATGAAGATGACACCGACACTGACGACGAAAATGACGATGACAATGATGCCGATGACAGGAACATGAAAATACAACAAAAATAAACAAAAACAACAACAAAACAAGGACAAAAACAAACAAACAAAAACAAACAAAAAACAAAAACAACAGATAAGAAGCAGCCACCGCCGACAACAGAGCTGAGGCGATCCCGAAACTCCAAGCAAGCCAGGACCGATCGGCTATTGTCCCGTCAATACAACACGCGAGCCAAAGGAGCCAAAAGCTTTTCCTTCTTCCTGCTGCCTGTACACCCCCTCTCCCCCCCCCGACGGCAAACAAGTAGGTTGTGTAGACATTTTGTCCGTTAAGGAGCTTAGGCAATAAGCCCCTTCGGCGTCCCGGTGGTTCGCAAGGACGAGAATAGCTTGTTCTCACATAAACGAGGGGTCAGGTTGTCTGACTGGTTGTCTGGTTGTTTGTGTGTGTGTGTGTGTGTGTGTGTGTGTGTGTGTGTGTGTTTGTGTGTGTGTGTGTGTGTGTGTGTGTGTGTGTGTGTGTGTGTGTGTGTGTATATGTGTGTGTGTGTGTGTGTGTGTGTGTGTGTGTGTGTGTATATGTGTGTGTGTGTGTGTGTGTGTGTGTGTGTGTGTGTGTGTGTGTGTATGTGTGTGTGTGTGTGTGTGTGTGTGTGTGTGTGTGGCATATTGTGTGTGTGTAAATGTGTGTGTGTTTGTGTGTGTGTGTGCGTGTGTGTGTGTGTGTGTGTGTCTTTGTTTGTCTGTTTGGGTTGTCTGTTGTTCTCGTTCTTAACTTAGTCTTACTCTCCAATCTCTGTGTTTAATCCTATAGATCTCTACTTCTTACCCTCAATCTCTCCTCCTCTCTCTCTGTCGTCTCTCTCGATCCCCCCCTCTCTCTCTCTCCCTCTCTCTCCTCTCTCTCTCTCTCCTCTCCTCCTCCCTCTCCCTCTCCCTCTCCCTCTCCCTCTCCCTCTCTCTCATACATATATATATATAAACACACACACACACACACACACGCACACATCCACACACACACGCACACACACACACACACCCTTTTACCTCCGTCACCCTCGCCCTCTCCCTCCCTCCTCCAAAACCGTTGGAGCGCGTAGCCGAGCGTGTACACTCACGCACACGCCATCACGTGCAAATCTCACACATGTTGCAAGTCCAGTCGCCAAGAAATTGCACGAGACTCTGTGCGATTATCCTGCAGAGAACCGGACGGCAGGTGGCAGCATACCAGGTACTGTGGTATACTTCGGGTATATCTGTTTTCATTTCGTTATGTTTACCTGTTAAGTGTTACCTTGATGGGTTCGTTTACCATGTGTGTATGTGTTGCATAAATAATGGATCTGTTTGTGCAATTATGTACGTGTATATTCGTCTGTCTGTCTATGTTTCTCTGTACATCTCCCATTTCTTTTTTATACCGTTGTATTATGTCATATTTCTTTTTGACACTATTATTTTTTTAAGGGATCGTATTAAAAATAATTATATACGAGGAAATGTGTGCAATCATACGTACATGAATACATTCACACAAACGCAGACACATACACACACATACAAAACACACACACACACACACAATCAAACACACACACACACACATAAACAAACAAACACATATAAGAAATACAAACGCACACTCACACCCACCAACACACTCACCCCAAAATCCACCTACACACATACCTCCCCCCCTTCCATACAAACAAAACCACACACACGCACAAACAAACATAACAAACACACCCACACACTCACCCCAAAACCCATCTACACACATACCTCCCCACTCCTTACAAACAAACAAAAAAAAAACACACACACGCACACCCCGCCCCCTCCATACAAACAAACAAACAACACAAACAAGCAAACCCCCCCACACCACGCCCAAACCCACAAACACCCACCCCAACCCGAACTCACCCAGAAGCCAGTCCTGTCACCCACACGCCTCCGTTTTCTTCCTTCGCCAATAACCCAATCCCGTAGTTCAATTACCCTGAACACTTTGCCGGGGGGACTCACTTATACATGTCCTCTCCCGCACTTCCCTTAACACACTGTCCCTCAATCGTGGGAACTGGGGGTTTTTGCGTCCCCCCCCCCCTCCCCTCTCCCCTCTGTCCTCCCCCTCTCCCTCTGCTCCCCCCATCTCCCTCTCTCCCTCCCCTGTGTTCCCACCCTCTCCCTCTCTCCCCTGTGTCCCCCCTCTCTCCCTCTCCCCCTGTGTCCCCCCTCTCTCCCCTCCCCCCCCCTCTCCCCACTCCTGTATCCACAATAGCGTAGTTGGCACCCGCTTGGCACTGACTTCCTCTCTCTACTTTGTTTGGGTCATGGCGTCATGGCTATTTCAATTGGACTCGTGAGCAGGTGTTTGTTGATTGTGCGTCTCTTTGACTTTGTGGTTGTTTCCTTGTTTGTTTTCTGCTTTTTTTTCTTTTTGGTTGTGTCTGTGTTTGTATCTCTGTTTGTGTCACTATCTTTATGTCTGTGTCACTGTCTCTTTGTCTATACTCTATTTCTATAACGTTTCTCTCTTTCTCTCTCTTTCTCTTTCGCTCATGGTCTAAGTCATTTACTCATTCACTCTCTCTCTCTCCTTCTCCCTCTCACTCACTCATTTACTCAATCCCTCTTTCTCCCTCTCTCTCTTCCCCCCCTCCCCCTCCCTCTCTCTCTCCCTCTTCCTCTCTTCCTCTTCTCTCCTCTCCTCTTCCTCCCTCCCTCTTTCTCCCTCTCTCTCCCTCCCTCCCTCCCTCCCTCCCTCTCTCTCTCTCTCTCACTCCCACTCACTCTGTGTGTGTGTATATATGAACGCATGTGCACATACCAGCTGTTACACTGATGCCTCCAAGCACCGACTATAAACAAGCATCCCAGAGTAAAATGCCCAAGAAAGAAAGAGAGAAAGAAAGAAAGAGAGAAAGAGAGAAAGAGAGAAAGAGAGAAAGAGAGAAAGAGAGAAAGAAAGAAAGAAAGGAGAGAAAGAGAGAAAGAAAGGAGAGAAAGAGAGAAAGAGAGAAAGAAAGAAAAAGAGAAAGAAAGAAAAAGAGAAAGAAAGAAGATAAGAGAAAGAAAGAAAGAAAGAAAAAAAGAAAGAGAAGAGAAAGAAAGAAAGGAGAAAGAGAGAAAGAAAGATAAAGAAAAAGAGAAAGAAAGAGAAAGAAGACAGAGAAAGAAAGAAAGAGAAAGAAAGAAGGAGAAAAGAGAAAAGAGAAAAAAAAAAAGAGAAAGAAAGAAGGAGAAAGAAAGAAAGAAGAAGGAAGACAGAAAGAATGAAAGAAAGAAGAGAAAGAAAGAAAGAAGAGAAAGAAAGAGAGAAGAGAAAGAAAGAAGGAAGAAAGAAAAGGAGAGAAAGAAAGAAGGAGAAAGAAAGAGAAAGAAAGAGAAAGAAAGAAAGAAAGAAAGAGAGAAAGAAAGAAAGAAAGAAACACAAAGAAAGAAAGAAAGAAAGAAAGAGAGAGAAAGAAAGAGAGAGAGAGAGAGAGAGAGAGAGAGAGAGAGAGAGAGAGAGAAGAGAGAGAAGAGAAAGAAAGAAAGAAAGAAAGAGAAAAAGAAAAGAAAGAAAGAAAGAAAGAAAGTATACATATATAAGTTGTTGTTGTTGTTGTTGTTGTTGTTGTTGTTGTTGTTGTTGTTGTTGTTGTTGTTGTTGCTTGTTGTTGTTGTTGTTGTTGTTGAAAGAAAGAAAGAAACAATGAGAGAAACAAAGAAAGAAAGAAAGAAAGAAAGAGAAAAAGAAAAAGAAAAAAGGGCAGCCCCAGCAAGAAACGTGCTTGTGTGACGTCACGACAGGCAAGCACGCGTCTCGCCGCCTCCGCCTTGAGTGAAACCCGCTGGCATCCGATATCACCCGAGTCACTGCTAAAATAAGCCCGAAATAAGCCCGAAGAATGCGCTGCCTTGTATTGGTTATCCCTGCGGTCTCGGCTTTCGGATTCGTACGTCATCCGGTGGCGTTCGTGTTTTGTTTTTCTCTCGTTTTTTTGTGGCGTTTATAGTTCGTTCGTCTTTTGTTTTTCTCTCGTTTTTTTGTGGCGTTTATAGTTCGTTCGTCTTTTGTTTTTCGGTCTTTTTTTGTGGCGTTTCTAGTTCGTTCGTCTTTTGTTTTTCTCTCGTTTTTTGTGGCGTTTATAGTTCGTTCGTCTTTTGTTTTTCTCTGTCTCTTTTTTGTGGCGTTTATAGTTCGTTCGTCTTTTGTTTTTCTCTGTCTCTTTTTTGTGGCGTTTATAGTTCGTTCGTCTTTTGTTTTTCTCTCGTTTTTTTTGTGGCGGTTATAGTTTGTTCGTCTTTTGTTTTTCTCTCTTTTTTTGTGCGGGCGTTTCTAGTTCGTTCGTCTTTTTGTTTTCTCTCTCGTTTCTTTTTGTGGCGTTTTTCATAGTTCGTTCGTCTTTTGTTTTTCTCTGTCTCTTTTTTGTGGCGTTTATAGTTTGTTCGTCTTTTGTTTTTCGGTCTTTTTTTGTGGCGTTTATAGTTCGTTCGTCTTTTGTTTTTCTCTCGTTTTTTTGTGGCGTTTATAGTTCGTTCGTCTTTTGTTTTTCTCTGTCTCTTTTTTGTGGCGTTTATAGTTCGTTCGTCTTTTGTTTTTCTCTCGTTTTTTTTGTGGCGGGTATAGTTTGTTCGTCTTTTTTTTTTCTCTCTTTTTTTTGTGGCGTTTCTAGTTCGTTCGTCTTTTGTTTTTCTCTGTCTCTTTTTTGTGGCTTTTATAGTTCGTTCGTCTTTTGTGTTTTTTCTCTGTCTCTTTTGTGGC
The DNA here is from genome assembly GCF_042767895.1 of Penaeus vannamei. Taxonomy (NCBI): domain Eukaryota; kingdom Metazoa; phylum Arthropoda; class Malacostraca; order Decapoda; family Penaeidae; genus Penaeus; species Penaeus vannamei. The sequence continues at coordinate 26,343,279 of NC_091585.1, forward strand.
GTTTATAGTTCGTTCGTCTTTTGTTTTTCTCTGTCTCCTTTTTTTGTGGCGGGTATAGTTTGTTCGTCTTTTGTTTTTCTCTCTTTTTTTTGTGGCGTTTCTAGTTCGTTCGTCTTTTGTTTTTCTCTGTCTCTTTTTTGTGGCGTTTATAGTTCGTTCGTCTTTTGTTTTTTTCTCTGTCTCTTTGTGGCGTTTATAGTTCGTTCGTCTTTTGTTTTTCTCTGTCTCTTTGTGGCGTTTATAGTTCGTTCGTCTTTTGTTTTTCTCTCGTTTTTTTGTGGCGTTTATAGTTCGTTCGTCTTTTGTTTTTCTCTGTTTTTGTGACGTTTATTGATCGTTTTGCGTTATTTATTGACCTTTATAGTTAGTGCTATTTGTGATGTTTTATTTATTTATCTGTTTATTATTATCATTACTTATTTATTTATTTCTATTTTTGCGTTAGCTTGTGTTGTTCTTTTGTGGTATTCGTTTTCGTTAACATATACGCTGGAAAATTTGTATTTTTATTATAAATATATTTTGGCATGTATGCACTTTCCAGAAGCGATGTTCACAAACGGTAATATACTCCTTAATTTGCCTATGACAGAAAAAAAAAATCTTTTACTTAACAATTTTGTTTGGGACACCACGAAAGCGTCTTTAAACCGTCGATTTTCGTCTACAGTTTTTATTTATTGTAATTAATTTATTATTATTTTTTTTATTTTACAGTTTTTAGATTTTTGTCTACATCTTTTACATTTTTTGTTACAACTTTCCCAGTTTTTTTTACATTTTTTTTTTTTTTGTCGATTTTTGTCTACGACCCTCGGCCACAGTTTAAAACAGGTCTTGAGGCTTCCCACTCATCTTACGCGCCGCAGAGAACAATAATGAGGTTCTACCTTTGTTGAGATAAGGCTCCTCATCCGTTATCCTTCGGAATGCATGCAATCCACGTTGTTATTCACTGCCAAACGTTTATTAAACCGCTGCCACCATGTTTACTGTAGTTTCCCCTTCGAAGATTTCACAAATCGCGCGCCTTCATAGAAAACGTAATGAAAACATGACTAGAGGATGCCACAGAAACATATAATAAATTAGATATGTAATATGATAGTTATTTTATAATGGAAATTCACTGGAAGGGTTATTTTAATTTCACTATGACTCTAGATCATCACCACATGGTCTTTTATGATGGAAATATTAGTTCTAGTTAAGATTTAAGTACAATCTTTAGGCCTAGTCACTAGAATAATTTTACGATTATTTTTTTTAGGCAAGTCCTAAAATTTGTCAAGATTATCCGTGATCTATCGTTCAAAACGCCACAGGAGTCTCCAATCTATCAGGCATCCTATTTTCGGCTTATATATTCAGATTTTATATATTTTTTAGCGATTTATACAGTTCGGAAATTTCCAATCTGGCAATGATTATATCATCGACTGTTTTTACTCTTCGGGAATTCTTTAATTTTCCCGCGATTTAATTTTCCTCTGTTTCTCCCTTTCCGAGAATTTGTGATTAATATTCATTTCCCTTTCTCTCTCTCTCTCTCTCACCTCTCTCCGCCTTTCTCTCTCTCTCTCTCTCTCCTTCTCTTTCTCTCCCCCCCTCTCTCCGTCTTTTTTTCTCTCTCTCCTTCTCCTTCTCTTTCTTCTCTCTCTCTCTCTCTCTCTCTCTCTCTCCCTCCCTCTCTCCTCTCTCTCTTCCCTCTCTCTCTCCCCTCTCTCTCTCTCTCTCCTTCCTCCTCTCTCTCTCTCTGTCTCCTCTCTCTCTCTCCCCCCCTCCCTCTCTCCCCCTCTTAAAAGTTACTCATAATCTGTTAAAGAAAGACATTTATCTTTTCCCGAGATATTCTTTATTTCCCTGGCGCTCGAAAACATCTTATGGCAAATAGTTCGAAAAAAGAATCGTAATTGAAATTCTTAGGAGGAAAAATACGACGCCAAGAGCTATTGTGTATGTGTCTTCAGCTGATTATTTTCCTTTTGTGGGTCACTTTTTCATTTTTTTTTATTTTCATTTTTTTAAATTTTATTTTTTTGAACTTTTCATCATTGGTTTTCTTTTTTCTGTTTTTGACTCGGTCTGTCTCCGGTTATTTTCTCACTCTCTTATTCTCTTTCTTTCTTTCTTTCTCTCTCACGTACGCACGCACAAACACACACACACATTCACTCTCATACACACACTTTCTCTCGTATGTCTAATCCTCTCTCTCTCTCCATCCCTCTCCCTCTCTCCTTCCCCCTCTCCCTCTCCCTGCTCTTTCCCCCTCTCTCTCTCCCCTCCCTCCCCTCTCCTCCCCCATCTCCCTCCCTCGCTCCCCCTCCTCCCTCTCCCTCCCTCGCTCCCCATCCCCTCCCTCTCTCTCTCTCCCTCCCTCGCTTCCCCCCATCTCCCTCCCCTTCCCCCCCTTCTCCCCCATCTCCCTCCCCTTCCCCCTCCTCCTCCCCCATCTCCCTCCTCTCCCTCTCTCCCTCCCTCCCGCTCCCCCTCTCCCCTCTCTCCTCCCTCGCTCCCCCTCTCCCTCCCTCCCTCCCTCGCTCCCCCATCTCCACTCCCTTCCCCTTCCTCCCTCGCTCGCTCCCCATCTCCCTCGCTCCCCATCTCCTCGCTCCACCCATCTCCCCCTCTCT
>NC_091585.1:26348414-26353414 GCF_042767895.1 Penaeus vannamei
GGTAAATTTAAGGAAAGTCTAAGTAGGGGGATGAGAAAAATGTAGGGGGGAGGAAGAGGGTTGGTGGGGGATGAAAGAGGAATGGGGGAGAGAGAAGGGTGAAGGGTCTGGGGATTAGCAGTCCTCGACGAAGGGAGTAAAGAGGACAAAGAGAATAAAGAGGCCAAAGAAATGACGGAAAATTAAAGCCTTTCCATGAGCCATGTTCTATTTTTAGGTACATTGACTTTGGCTTCGGTTTCACTTATGTCGTCGGCGTTCGTATCGCATATTTGAAGTATTTTTAAGAATTAGGCGAATTTACCTATCATCTTAAAATTCGAAGTTCTGTAACTCTAGCTAAAATTTCAATGACTTTATATATTCTCTCTCTCTCTCTCTCTCTCTCTCTCTCTCTCACACACACACAGACACACAAAACACAAACACACAAATACACACACACACACACACACACAACACAAACACACACAAATAAACACACACACACAAATAAACACACACACACAAATAAACACACACACAAATAAACACACACACACACAAACACAGTTTTCTTAAGCTAGCCTCTGTCACCTGCAAAAGATTTTTTTTCCCCCCAAAGAAACACGCCTTAAAAGTTTCCTCTCTCACGCTGAAAGAAAATAAATATTGCAAACCGAGCAATAAATTCTGGCATTAGTCCGAAATACAATAAATACCACTTAGTCATGCCGAAAACATTTCATTTCGCACTCCGCACTGTCTGCAAATATCATAATCCACGTACAAATGATTTTTTTTCCCCGATAACGAAATTTATTGCAACACAATTCACCTTAATCTCAATGACCATCAGGATTACCAGTGTCAACAAAAGAGGATTTTTCACTCCATGACAAACAGCAAAACACTGTCAACAGAGCTATAAATAGTATCACTATTAATATCTTAAAATATAACATGACATATCAGATTATCATAGATATACAACATATAAAAAAGTATATTAGGGATAGCATACCTACTCCACAGGCCTATGTACAATGGTCGTTTTATCTAATCTAGGGACATATGATTAATTTTGGGGGGACTAAAAAGCGATAAAACTACAATAAAGTGGTCTTACCTTTAAGAAGAGGGAAAGAGTAATATCAGATGATAGCATTAAAGGATGATAAAAGGGGAATTGCTGATTAAAGCGTTGGGAATTATCATGAAGAAGCCAGTGTGTATGTGTAGGAAGTGTGGACATTTCTTAAAGATATCTGTTTCGTTTCTATGTTCTGTTTACTTTTTCTGTTTGTTTTTATTCTCGGGGTTTCTTTTGGTCTTTCTCTTTCTCTTTCTTTCTCTCTCTCTCTCTCTCTTTCTCTTTCTCTCTCTCCCTCTTTCTCTTTCTCTCTCTCTCTCTCCCTCTTTCTCTTTCTCTCTCTCTCTCTTTCTTAGTTCACTATCCCTCCTTCCCTGTCTCTTAGTTTACTATCCTTTTCTTTCTTTCTCTCTCTCTCTATCCCCCCCTCTCTCTCTTTTTCTTAGTTCACTATCCCTCCTTCCCTGTCTCTTAGTTTACTATCCTTTTCTTTCTTTCTCTCTCTCTCTCTCTTCTTCCCACAATTCCCCATACCATCAATCCATACAAACACACATAACTCATCTATCAATCAATCTATCTACCTATACATCTGTCTGTCTATCTCTCTATTTATCTATCTGTCTATTTATCTATCTATCTATTTATTTATCTACCTATCTATCTGTCTATCTATTCCTTTATCAACTTCACAATCTCCTTCCTTGTCTTGTCCTTTTTCCCTTTTGTATTAACTTTTGCTTGTCTGATTTGTTCTTATTTCTATTCTTATAAATTCTGTCATTGTTATCAGTGTGTCATAATGATTATTGTTTTCATTATCTTTTATTATCATTAGCATTTTTACCATTAGCTTCTTTATTGCTATTCTCATTGTTATTCTTTTTATCATCAACTCCCCACCATTGCATTAACTTATGTAATTATATTCAACATTATTAGTAATACCATTAATATTGTTTTTATCAATATTATCGCCGTTGTAAGAGTATATTTATCATTATCGACCTTATGAACATGACGGCTGGTGTTATTCTAATGCTCTGTCGAATATCACTATATTGGGTGTAATACGAATTCATATTCATATTCACATTTAATTGTCATCATCATCAATATCATCATAATCATAATCATCATCATCATCACTATCATCATCATCACAATCTTCGTCATCATCACTATCATAACACCATAATCATCGTCATCATCGTTAGTACTATTATTACTATTATTATTATCATCATCACTATTACTGCTAGGATTCTACTGTTATAGTAATGATCATTCTTATCATACTAATTATCATTTCTTTGACTATTACTACTACTATCTCCATCTTATAAGGGTGCTGTCCTAACCATGCTATTATAACACATCAGCGGCGAATAATAAAATAATCCACATTTCTATTTTGCTATAATTACTGTTTTATTACCATACTGTTATTATACTTTTTTATTACGATAGTCATTTATATCAAATAATGAACCTATTTTGATCCAGTGAGTGACAATAAATGTAGCTAGATAAGGAATTACATACCATCACTATTATCGTTATTGGTACCATTAATATCATATCTATTGTCATCATTATTACATTTCTTACCAGCTGTTTTTTTCACTCACTTATATCTGTATATCTCTTATTTATTTCAATATATCATATATCATATAGATAAACTATTATTATACATCGACATTTCTTATAATTCGTCAAAAGAAAAAAAGAAAAAAAAATATATATATATCCTCCCTTTAATACCCTTATAAAAATGACAGTTCTTTCACCCAAACCATTTTTAGTATTAACATTTTCTCATACGAATAAAGTGTTTCTTGATCATAAACTGATTATAGAACGTGTCTAATATCATTACAAACCATTGCAAAGGAATGGAGTGGCATTGTCGTGAATTTACTTAATATCATCTTTATATATCTTTTTTATGGGAATATATCCATGGTTGTGCCTCAAGGGGAGTTGCTGGTGTTGCATGAAGTTCATATAAACGAGGTTGTGCCAATCTGATTACAAATGAGAAATCCTAAAATCCGGAAAAAAGAAAGAGAAAAAGATAAAGAAAAAAAAAAAGAAAACAAAAAATAAAAAAAAATCATATATAGATGAGTATGAAGTTAATTGAATTATCATTTAACGAATCAATATATCTGTGAATCTGTAAATCTAATCAGAGTTTCGAGAAAAGATATGAATGGATAAAACATTCAAATATCCGGAGAAGGGGAAAGACATACCCAAAAATCTGGAGAAGGGCAGAGGACACATGACCAAAAATCCGGAAAAGGGAGAGGGAAACATGGCCAAAAATCCAGAGAAAGGGAAGGGGAATATGGCCAAAAATCCGGATAAGGGAGAGGGAAACATGGCCAAAAATCCAGAGAGAGGGACGGGGAATATGGCCAAAAATCCGGAAAAGGGGAAGGGAAACGACCAAAGATCCGGAGAAGAAGGGAAACGTACACAATAATCTGAAGATTTAAAAAAACGGGATATTTGGAAATGCCAAATCCCAAAAATCCGGAAAAGGGTAGAAAACATGCCGGAAAAAGCAACAGATGCTAAAAAAGGCACCCAAAAATCCGAAGAAGGGGAAGAAACAAACCCAAAAAGGCAGATTTAGCACAAAAACACCTCAAACATGGCACATCCTCGTCGGGCAAAATAGAAAACCCCGTGTGTTGTTATCAGTCAAATTTTGTGCAAAGACAGGTGTATTTCCAGTATTATTTCAAGACCTGCATACCTGTACGTGATTCCCATACAAAATGTACTTCTTCACAGTTATTGGCAGTAATCCGCAATGCATTTCTGTTAAAGAAGGCTAAGTTGGATTCTTTATAAGTTATATTGGATATAAATATACTGCTTCACGTCTGTTACTTTTAGTGTTGGAAAAAAACACATACATACATATATATGTATGTGTGTATACATACATATATATATATATATATATATATATATATATATATATATATATATATATATATATATTGTTACGGAGAAGTGGGGGAATCCTATCACTTGCGAAATCTATAATGTACCTTAAAAAAGTGGCGTTTCCTTACATTTCATCCCCTGTTTCTGTGTCTGTGACCCCAAGAGGGCGAAGTGGCCTCGACCCAGGAGGCCGTGCGGGAAGAAGCGGGAGACGGTTTCCAAGGAGCGAAAAACACATGCTTGGTCGTGCGTTTCCCTTTCGTATTCGGAATGCACAGAGGAAATAGATTCAAGAACCACGGAAGAGGATCAACTCGCAGATCTATTCAGGCAAGGACATCGATACCACAAAGAGAGAGAGAGAGTGAGAAAAGGGGGATATAGCAAATGAATTCACTTAAATAGAAAAGGATATTTTTGTTTTTGTTTCTGGAGGGGGGGAAATGTGGCTGTCTGCGCGGACCCGAGGTCGGTATCATTCGCACGGCACTCTGGCATCGAAGCGAGGAGGAAAGGGATTATTTTGAGAACAATAATGATAAGATGGGCGGCCTCCTCTATTTAATAAGGCCTCGTCTCATGAAGAGCTTAAATTTTCACCTCCTTTCATCATTAAATTAGAAATTTCAATGGACAGTGAATTCCTGATAGACATGAGTTTATAAATTCAGACACTTCATTAGCATACCTGAGGAAAATTCGTTCCAGGACCTGTGGTGTTTTGAAAATGACTCTCCCACTCACGGCCAATAACTGTATTTTGGGTTTGAACATTTTGCAATCCTATTTTTTTTTTTTTTTCAGTGCCATACGAATATACCCTTTGCCGGGCCCGAACGCTCCCCGAACAGAAGTGAACGGGTATGAGGAACCCACACGGGGGGAGCCACTGTACAGGAACCTCATTCGCAGGTCCCACAGAACCCCGCCAATGACTCGGGCCCTCTCGGAAACCCTCTGC